>NC_036870.1:31253852-31268228 GCF_002910315.2 Salvelinus sp. IW2-2015
GAGTCTACAGTAAAACATCGTAGTACTGTTAAAGAAGAGATCAGTCTACAGTAAACAACATAGTACCGTTTAAAGAAGAGATCAGTCTACAGTAAACATCGTAGTACTGTTAAAAGAAGAGATCAGTCTACAGTAAACACACATAGTACCGTTAAAGAAGAGATTAGTCATACAGTAAAACATCGTAAAGTACCGTTAAAGAAGAGATCAGTCTACAGTAAACAACTAGTACTCGTTAAAGAAGAGATCAGTCTACAGTAAACATCGTAGTACTGTTAAAGAAGAGATCAGTCTACAGTAAAAACCATAGTACCGTTAAAGAAGAGATCAGTCTACAGTAAACATCGTTATGACTTTAAAGAAGAGTTCAGTCTACAGTAACATCGTAGTACCGGTTAAAGAAGAGAATCAGTCTACAGTGTGAGGAAAAACCCTGGTATGATAGGTGTATACCAAACTTATTGATGGTACGTATATATATTTTGGAAGGTAGGGGGGGGAGGGTTCCCCTCACCCATCAGGCCCCAGCCCGACCCACAGTTTGGGAACCCACTGTTCTAGTCTATGTGGCTCTCATCACACAGTTAGAACCTAGGGTGAACTGGTCACATTTGTGCTTTGCAGAAACTTGCAATTACCATGCAAAATTCTATTAGCTCCGATGCCAGATTCTTTTCGACTGATTTGAATTGATAGGATTTCTCTCACTGTTAAAGAAGAGATCAGTCTACAGTAAACAACATAGTACCGTTAAAGAAGAGATCAGTCTACAGTAAACATCGTAGTACTGTTAAAGAAGAGTTCAGTCTACAGTAAACATCGTAGTACCGTTAAAGAAGAGATCAGTCTACAGTGATGAGGAAAAACCCTGGAATGAGTAGGTGTATCCAAACTTTTGACTGGTACTGTATATATATTTTGGGAAGGTAGGGGGGGGAGGGTTCCCCTCGACCCATCAGGGCCCCAGCCCGACCCACAGTTTGGGAACCACTGTTCTAGTCTATGTGGCTCTCATCCACAGTTAGACCTAGGGTGAACTGTCACATTTGTGCTTTGCAGAACTTGCAATTACCATGCAAAATTCTATTAGCTCCGATGCCAGATGTCTTTTCGACTGATTTGAATTTGATAGGATTTTCTCTCAGTCTTTGCTGGGAGTGCTCCAGGGCATGGTGACCCAACCGGTTGGTTGTTGTGGTGGTGTGTGGTKATAGGAAGGGATAATGGTTCCTAACCACAGCACTAGAGATAGGAAACCCCTAAGGGCTGCTGCTATTGTGTCTATAGGGGACAGACACCTGGTAAACCGACATTCAGTGCAAAACAAATACGCATACATACCGTCTGCACTACAGGCTAGCATAGCAATAAAATGGCTATCAAAACATACAACCACAAAAAGGTTCCTTATCATCACATCCCAAGCAGAGATAAACCCACAGTGAGACTGGCAGGATTGAGCTCACCGTGTAACACAAGTCCACCGGACTTACTGTTCATTTTAAATCTGCTTTTCTTCATACACAGTACAGTCAGTGTGCTTTACTGCTTTTTACTTGCTACGCTAGCAGAGAACCTGAGCTAGGCTGGGCTAGCAGAGAACCTGAGATGGGCTTGTCTAGCAGAGAACCTGACCTGGGCTTGTCTAGCAGAGAACCTGTCCTGGGTTTGTCTAGCAGAGAACCTGGGCTGGGCTGGGCTAGCAGAGAACCTGGGCTGGGCTAGCAGAGAACCTGAGCTGGGCTGTGCTATCAGAGAACCTGGGCTGGGCTGGGCTAGCAGAGACGTGCGCTGGGTTTGTCTAGCAGAGAACCTGGCTGGGCTGCAGCAGAGACCTGAGCTGGCGTGTGCTCTCAGAGAACCTGGGCTGGCTGAGCAGAGAACCTGGGCTGGGCTGGGCTTAGCAGAGAACCTGGGCTGGGCTAGCAGAGAACCGAGCTGGGCTTGCTATCAGAGAACCTGGGCTGAGCTGGGCTGGGCTATCAAAGAACTAGGGCTGGGCTGGGCTACTCTATCAGAGAACTGGGCTGGGCTTGGTTGGCAGACGAACACTGGGCTGGGCTATCAGAGAAGCCTGGGCTGGGCTATCAGAAAATCTGGGCTGGGCTGGGCTACTCTATCAGAGAACCTGGTGCTGAGCTGAGCCTGGGCAAGCAGAGAACCTGGGCTGGGCTGGACTATCAGAGAACCTGGGCTTGGCTGGGCTATCAGAGAACATGGGCTGGGCTACTCTATCAGAGAACCTGGGCTGGCTGGGCTGGGCTTATCAGAGAACCTGGGCTGGACTGGGCTGGGCTACAGAGAATCTGGGCTGAGCTGGGACACTCTATCAGAGAACCTTGGCTGGGCTGGGCTAGGTCTATCAGAGAATCTGGGCTGACACAGTACAGGATCATTCATTGGCGTAACTAACAGCTCGTTCTACAGTAACAAACAGCTCGTTTACAGTAACTAACAGCTTGTTCTACAGTAACAAACAGCTCGTTTTACAGTAACTAACAGCTTGTTCTACCGGTAACAAACAGCTAATTCTACAGCAACAAACAGCTGTACTACAGTAACAAACAGGTTGTTCAACATTAACAAACAGCTTCGTTCTACAGTAACAAACAGCTTGTTCTACAGTAACAACTACAGTAACAAACAGCTCGTTCTACAGTAACAAACAGGTTGTTCTACATTAACAAACAGCTCGTTCTACAGTATAAAAGCTTGTTGCTACAGTAACAACTACAGTAAACAAACAGCTCGTTCTAACAGTAACAAACAGCTCGTTCTACCAGTAACAACCAGCTTGTTCTACAGTACACAGCTCGTTCTTACAGTAACAAAAACAGTTTGTTCTACAGTAACAAACAGCTCGTTCTACAGTAACAAACAGCTTCGTTTCGACAGTAACAAGTTCTACAATAACAAACAGCTCATTCTACAGTAAACAACTACAGTAACAAACAGCTTGTTCTACAGTACAAATAGCTCGTTATACAGTAACAAACAGCTCGTTCTACAGTAACAAACAGCTTGTTCTAACAGTAACAAACAGCTCTGTTCTACAGGTAAAACAGTCGTTCTTACAGTAACAAACAGTTTCGTTCTACAGTAAACAAACAGCTTCGTTCTACAGTAACAAACAGCTTGTCGACAGTAACAAGTTCTACAATAACAAACAGCTCATTCTACAGTAACAACTACAGTAACAAACAGCTTGTTCTACAGTAAACAAAATAGCTCGTTATACAGTAACAAAAGCTCATTCTACAGTAACAAATAGCTCGTTCTAACAATAACAACAGCTGTTCTACAATAACAACAGCTTCATTACAGTAACAAACAGCTCGTTCTACAGTAACAAACAGCTTGTTCTACAGTAACAAACAGCTTGTTCTACAGTAACAAACAGCTCGTTCTACAGTAACAAACAGCTTGTTCTACAGTAACAAACAGCTCATTCTACAGTAACAAACAGCTCATTCTACAGTAACAAACAGCTCGTTCTACAGTAACAAACAGCTCGTTCTACAGTAACAAACAGCTCGCTCTACAGTAACAAACAGCTCGTTCTACAGTAAAAAACAGCTCGCTCTACAGTAACAAACAGCTCGTTCTACAGTAAAAAACAGCTCGCTCTACAGTAACAAACAGCTCGTTCTACAGTAACAAACAGCTTGTTCTACAGAGTTATGAATAGAATACAAACACATAACCCAGTGTTCAGGAAGCACTGTCCTTGCTGTTTCTGCATATAGTCTCTCATTTCAGAATGTAGGCTAAGACCTCTCTCTCACACACTGTCTTTCACTGTCACTCTCTTCCTTGCTCTCTCAAGCACACCTTATCTGAGCCCTTCTCTGTCACTGTGTGGGAATCATGATTCAGGAAGCATTCCTCTCAGGCTGAATGTTCCCTGTCCTTCTCCCTTTTCACACCGGCTCTGATTCTCCTGAATTACGTCCCAAATGGCACCCTATTACCTACATAGTGCACTACTTTTGACCAGGGTCTATAGGGATCTGGTCAAAAGTAGTGCACTATGAAGGGAATAGGGTGCCATTTGTGACATACACAGGGTTCCCATGTGAACCTTAACTAGGTCGGTGGTTATCGTTATCTCTCACTGGGCGTCTCACTGGGCGTCTGACCTCACTAGCCATTGTCTCAGTGCTCTGTCACAGGCCCCAACACTCATTGCACAATTACAGAACACAATTGCCCACCCCCCCCCCGCCACCCGGCCGCTTGCCTGACCACAAATGTCACGGCATGCTGCTGGCCAATGGGAGCAGATCGCTGGGCTCTGTTCTTGTTCATTATTCAGATGATGAACGTGCTAGTTACAGTCTCTTAGGAGCAACAGAAATGCTGATTATTATGAGTATGAACTGCCTCGCTATTCCCCTGATACAGTACAAATATAGACATCTATATCCATCTAACCTCCTTTATGGATGAACGTTTGATTAATTGCTGAGACAACAGTTCTGAAAGCAAAGCCTCTGTTCTAGTAGGATTCCATGTAATATTTACAGTATGAGAAGGACAGAAGAGGTCACACCACAACAACAATGACATGAGAAGGACAGGGAGAGGTCACTACACCAAACAACAGACATGAGAAGGACAGGAGAGGTCACTACAACAACAGCAGAGAAGGACTGGAGGAGGTCACTACACAACAACAATGACAAGAGGAAGGACAGGCAGGTCACCACAAACAACATACATGAGAGGACAGGAGAGGTCCTACACAACAACAACATGAGAAGGACAGGAGAGATCACTACCACAACAACATACATAGAAGGGACAGGAGAGGTCACTACCACAACAACATACATGAGAAGGACAGGAGAGATCACTACCCAACAACAGACATGAGAAGGACATGAGAGGTCACTACCACAGCAATAACATGAGAAGGACTGGTGAGGTCACTACCACAACAACAATATAGCATGAGAAGGACAGGAGAGGCACCCCACAACAATAGACATGAGATAATACAGGAGAGGTCACTACCACAACACATACATGAGAATGACAAGGAGAGATCACTACCACAACAATAGACATGAGAAGGACAGAGAGAAGTCACTACCACACAACAATAGACATGAGAAAAACAGGAGAGGTCACTACCACCAACAACAGACATGAGAAGGACAGGAGAGGTCACTACCACAACAACATACATGAGAAGGACGGGAGAGGTCACTACCACAACCAATAAGACAATAGAAGGACAGGAGAGGTACATACCACAAAACATACATGAGAAGGACAGGAGAGATCACTACCACAACAACAGACATGAGAAGGACATGAGAGGTCACTACCACAGCAATAGAAATGAAAAGGACTGGTGAGGTCACTACCACAACAACAATATACATGAGAAGGACAGGAGAGGTCACTACCACAACAATAGACATGAGATATACAGGAGAGGTCACTACCACAACAACATACATGAGAATGACAGGAGAGGTCACTACCACAACAATAGACATGAGAAGGACAGGAGAAGTCACTACACAACAACAATAGACATGAGAAAAACAGGAGGTCACTACCACAACAACAGACATGAGAAGGACAGGAGAGGTCACTACGCACACAACATACATGAGAAGGACGGGAGAGGTAACTACCACAACAATAGACAATAGAAGGACAGGAGAGGTCACTACCACAACAACAATAGACATGAGAAGGACAGGAGAAGTCACTACCACAACAACAATAGACATGAGAAAACAGGAGAGGTCACTACCAAACAACAGACATGAGAAGGACAGGAGAGGTCACTACCACAACAACATACATGAGAAGGACGGGAGAGGTCACTACCACAACAAGAGACAATAGAAGACAGGAGAGGTCACTACCACAACAACATACATGAGAAGGACAGGAGAGGTCACTACCACAACAATAGACATGAGATATACAGGAGAGTCTACCACAACAACATACATGGAATGACAGGAGAGGTCACTACCACAACAATAGACATGAGAAGGACAGGAGAAGTCACTACCACAACACCATAGACATGAGAAACAGGAGAGGTCACTACCACAACACAACAGACATGAGAAGGACAGGAGAGGTCACTACCACAACAAATACATGAGAAGACGGGAGAGGTCACTACCACAACAATAGACAATAGAAGGACAGGAGAGGTCACTACACCAACAACAATAGACATGAGAAGGACAGGAGAGGTCACTACCAAACAATAGACATGAGAAGAACAGAAGAGGTCACTACCACAACACAACAGACATGAGAATGACTGGAGAGTCACTACCACACAATAGACATGAGAAGGACAGGAGAGGTCACTACCACAACACCAGGGCATGAGAAGGACAGGAGAGGTCACTACCACAACAACAACAGACATGAGAATGACTGGAGAGATCACTACACACAACAACAACAGACATGGAGAAAGAAAGAAGAGGCACTACCACACACACAAAACAGATGAGATGACTGGAGGTCATACCACAACAATAGACATGAGCAGGACAGGAGAGGTCACTACACAACAACAGACATGAGAAGGACATGAGAGGCCACTACCACAACAATAGACATGAGAAGGACAGGAGAGGTCACTACCACAACAATATACATGAGAAGGACAGGAGAGGTCCACTACCACAACAACAACAGACATGAGAATGACTGGAGAGGTCACTACCACAACAATAGACATGAGAAGGACTCATCTTACACACAAACAAACACAAACAACACACACACACACAGTGAAAGAGCCTTACTCCAGTTAGTCTTTCAGAGTGTAAGGATAAGAGCTCCACTAATCCTAACACCTCTGAACCACCAATAGTCTGCTAGTTCTCATATCTGACTGTCAGCGGGTTGCTTCCCCTTGTATCAACAATCTTACTCACACACTAAAAACACTAAACACTCTTGCACACACATTGCAAACACACACACACACACACCACACACACTCTATTTTTTGCAGTTTGAAGCACCAAGGCACCCAGAGATGGCAACAACTTTACACGTCTTCTTTTGGACTATTTCATTGACAATTGAGCTTTCATTTGAGTATTAAATAAACTCCATCTGGTCAAAACACTTCATCTGGATGCAGTCTCTCCTCGCTGTTTGATATCTCCCCCTCTCTCTCTCCCATAGATGAACGGACCGGCTACATATAAAAGACCCGATCAGGCACACACACAACAGTCAATATACAGTAGTGAGGTAGCTCGAAGCCAATACTTTTCAACACTCATCAGCAAAAGTTGATGCACTACTGACAGTGAATAAACTCAACTGTTATACTGTGGTAACTGACTTCTGAGGTCTGACAACTTGAGTGAGCGCACGCACGCACGCACGCACGCACGCACGCACGCACGCACCACGCACGCCGCACGCACGCACGCACGACGCACGCACGCACGCACGCACCCACGCCGCACCACGCACGCACGCACGCACGCACAGCACGCACGCACGCACGCACGCACGACGCACACACACACACACACACACACACCACACACAAACACACCACACACACACCACACACACACACACACAACACACACACACACACACACACACAAACAAGATGCATACAATACAAAGCACTTCCTGCTATGCAAAGTTTGGTTTCAAGGGGCTAAAGTAACCGTTTATAGTAATGATTCAGATTTGTCCATGCAAGCACTTCAGCAGAATCAATGACTCAGAAGAGTATTAAACCAGAATAGGATTCCAGTTAATGTGAGCTGAATATAGTCTTGATATATTTGTGACAGCAAAAACATGATGATACCAGCAATGCAAATGACCTAACAGAAATGTTGAGACTGAGAAATATTTTTGATCTAAAGTGAGGAGGAAAATAAATGGTCTCCTATTTGTTGTCTTGGTTTGGTCTGTGCTACGACACATCTGTAATTGGAGCAGGTGTGACGACAGTGAGCACATACGTACATATATCCCTGGTAAAAAACATTGGCTAGTCATACGGAGGTGACTCAGCGGGCTGCTGACTGTTGATCCTCCGGTAAACATCTGTCCTCCATCTGTCAGTGGGTTGGGAGGCCGGGAGCCCCGGCTCTTACTCTACTGATGACAACCAATGGGCTTCCTTGGATCCTGGAACATGGAAGTTGTCTTTTAACGAGCAGTAAGTACCTCGTGAGAGGGGGAAAGAGGGGCATTCCACCACCTCTCACGACATGAACCATGACAAACCAGGGAGTGGTCTTTCTGGTCCTTCTGTTACCCAACGTCCCTAACCAGGGAGTGGTCTTTCTGGTCCTTCTGTTACCAACGTCCCTAACCAGGGAGTGGTCCTTCTGGTCTTCTGTTACCAACGTCCCTAACCAGGGAAGGGTCTTTCTGGTCCTTCTGTTACCCAACGTCCCTAACCAGGAAGAGTCTTTCTGGGTCTTCTGTTACCCAACGTCCCTAACAGGGAAGAGTCTTTCTGGTCCTTCTGTTACCAACGTCCCTAACCAGGAGTGGTCTTCTGGTCCTTCTGTTACCCAACGTCCCTAACCAGAGAGTGGCCTTCTGGTCCTTCTGTTACCCAACGTCCCTAACCAGGGAAAGGTCTTTCTGGTCCTTCTGTTACCCAACGTCCCTAACCAGGGAAGGGTCTTTCTGGTCCTTTGTTACCCACGTCCTAACAGGGAAAGGTCTTCTGGTTCTTCTGTTACCCAACGTCCCTACCAGGGAGTTGTTTTTCTGGTCTTCTGTTACCCCAACGTCCCTAACCAGGGAGTGGTCTTTCTGGTCCTTCTGTTACCCAACGTCCCTAACCAGAGAGTTGTCTTTCTGGTCCTTCTGTTACCCAACGTCCCTAACCAGGGAAGAGTCTTTCTGGTCCTTCTGTTACCAACGTCCCTAACCAGAGAGTGGTCCTTCTGGTCCTTCTGTTACCCAACGTCCCTAACCAGGGAAAGGTCTTTTCTGGTCCTTCTGTTACCCACGTCCCTAACCAGGGAAGAGTCTTTCTGGTCTTCTGTTACCAACGTCCCTAACCAGGGAAAGGTCTTTCTGGTCCTTCTGTTACCAACGTCCCTAACCAGGGAAGAGTCTTTCTGGGTCTTCTGTTACCAACGTCCCTAACCAGGGAAGAGTCTTTCTGGCCTTCTGTTACCCAACGTCCCTAACCAGGGAAGGGTCTTTCTGGTCCTTCTGTTACCCAACGTCCCTAACCAGGGAGTGGTCCCTTTCTGGTCCGTCTGTTACCCAACGTCCCTAACCAGAGAGTCGTTCCTTCTGGTCCTTCTGTTACCCAACGTCCCTAACCAGGGAAGGTCTTTCTGGTCCCTTCTTTACCCCAACGTCCCTAACCAGGGAAGGGTCTTCTGGGTCTTCTGTTACCCAACGTCCCTAACCAGGGAAGGGTCTTTCTGGTTCTTCTCTAAAGGGGTCTACACAGAATACGCAAAGGGAGCCGACGAAGCGTAGCAATGTCGTTTTTCATCAAAAAGTGGCGGCTCCTTGTATTTCGCTCTGACATACTCCTGTACCACATGAAAACTGTAACGCGCTGTATCATTCCTTCTGTAGCCGTGGAGACAGGGTTGTGTAGGCAATGAAACACGCTTGGTTCCTTGATCTGATCTATAGGTTATGCATCAAAGTAGCCTATTTTGCATTGATAAGCAATTACAATCTCAGTGACTGTTTAAAACATTTATAATAACTAGTAATTCCAGGCAACTGGTAAAAACAGCTGTGAGATATGTGCTTTTTCTATGACATTCTGGTATGGGAGTGAATACATCCAAGCAGCATATTAACTGGGATAACATTGTAGGTTACACACCAGCAAGTAAAGAATATTTGCCAGAGCATATTATTTATTTATAGATCTAARTATTTCACATGGAGATGTGGGAAGCTAAAAAGGCTAGCTAGCTTGCTATGTTTTAATCGAGGCTAAAGCCAGCTAGCCAGGCTGCCAGCTAGCTACTACCTAGCTACTAACGTCCCTAAACAGAGAGGGGTTTTTCTAGTCCTTCTCTTACCTAACATCACCAATGGGATGATTATACAGGGAGACAGTGATAATGATCCACCCAGGATTCCCTTCCAGGTAGCTACAACAAAACATTCTTCAGTATGTTGACTCACTGTCTCTGTCACTTGGTAGGTAGCTTCATCACAAACTGATAACATGGAGTACAATCTAGCACCAGTACTTAGATAATAGTTTTAAGATAAGAATTGAACACATAAACAGTTTGTGTGTCTCCAGACACGTAGGCTAATGATTGAAGAGAAAGAAAACTCTGATTCACACATGACCTAGTTGGAGATGAGTCTCACGTCTCTCTGTCCACGGCTGGGATACATCTGGCTAGTGATATATAGTCCTGGTCTCATATGCTGTTGTCATTAGAAGTGTGGAATAGTGCAGTGTTGAACTGTCCAGACCCACACCTGGAGGCTGGAACACACACACATACATGTATATCCAGCTGTTTACCTCCTTTCATTCCCTTAAGTTAGACCTACCACCCCTCCAGCCACTCTGGGGAGTTTTATGACTCAGACATTTCTATATCAACAGGGGTTTCAACAGGGTCTCGCCGAAACACAAATAACAGTTCTCTCATTTGTTTTGGGGGAACACGTATGCTTGGTTGCTGAGCAACCCGAAAATAAAAAGCCTTTACGTAACGTCACCACTGAACGGGGCCCCGCCTACCTCCCAACTCCAAGTCAGTCAGTATTCAGTACTCTGCCTCCAGAGTACACATCAGCCTAATGAAGGTGGCTTTGGGTAAATGAGCTCACAAATACGACAGTCCAAATTCCCCCTCTGCTTCAGCCAACATCACCACCACAGATCTGTGTCCCTAGGCAACGGGAGAGAGTAGCAGCCCTAGCTGCAATTAAGGAGACAAGGATTTAAACCACTCCCAAGCCTCAAGCCCCCCCCCCCCCCCCCCCCCCCAGATGTGGTACCCCGGCAATGGCTGCTGGTGTGAAATTAGGGCCAGCCCATCTTTAACACGTGCCCCAGGGGTGATGGTGGTGCATACTGCATATGAAAGGGTGAACCAGCACATCTCATTTGGCCTCATTTCACCATACTGTAGGTAAATATAGAAAATAATTATAGTAATGATGGTGGAATGAGAACCTGACGACTTTGAACGGCCTGTTCCTCTGAGTGTTCTGTTCTCTGTGTGTTCTGTTCTGTTCTGTTCCTCTGAGTGTTCTGTTCCTCTGAGTGTTCTGTTCCTCTGTGTGTTCTGTTCTGTTCTGTTCCTCTGAGTGTTCTGTTCCTCTGAGTGTTCTGTTCTGTTCCTCTGTTCTGTTCTGTTCTGTTCCTCTGTTTCTGTTCTGTTCCTCTGAGTGTTCTGTTTGTTCTGTTCCTCTGAGTGTTCTGTTCTGTTCCTTCTGTTCTGTTCTGTTCCTCTGTTCTGTTCTGTTCCTCTGTGTGTTCTGTTCTGTTCCTCTGTTCTGTTCTGTTCTCTGTTTCTGTTCTGTTCTTGGTGTTCTGTTCCTTCTGAGTGTTCTGTTCTGTTCCTCTGTTCTGTTCTGTTCTGTGCCTCTGTTCTGTTCTGTTCCTCTGAGTGTTCTGTTCTCTGCTCTGTTTTTCCTCTGAGTGTTCTGTTCCTCTCTTCTGTTCCACTGTTCTGTTCTCTTCCTCTGAGTGTTCTGTTCCTCTGAGTGTTCTGTTCCTCTTTTCTGTTCTGTTCCTCTGAGTGTTCTGTCCTCTGTTCTGTTCTGTTCTCTGAGTTTTCTGATCCTCTGTTCTGTTCTTCTGAGTGTTCTGTTCCACTGAGTGTTCTGTTCCTCTGTTCTGTTCTGTTCTGTTCTCTGAGTGTTCTGTTCCTCTGTTTGTTCTATTCTGTTCCTCTGTCCTGTTCTGTTCCTCTGTTCTGTTCTGTGCTCTGTTTTGTTCTGTTCTTCTGAGTGTTCTGTTCCTCTGTTCTGTTCTGTTCCTCTGAGTGTTCTGTTCCTCTGTTCTGTTCTGTTCCTCTGAGTGTTCTGTTCTGTTCCTCTGAGTGTTCTGTTCCTCTGGGTGTTCTGTTCCTCTGAGTATTCTGTTCTGTTCCTCTGAGTGTTCTGTTCTGTTCCTCTGGGTGTTCTGTCCCCCTGAGTGTTTTATTCTGTTCCTCCGAGTGTTCTGTTTCGTTCCTCTGAGTGTTCTGTTCCTCTGAGTGTTCTGTTCTGTTCCTCTGGGTGTTCTGATCTGTTCCTCTGGGTGTTCTGTTCCTCTGAGTGTTCTGTTCTGTTCCTCTGAGTGTTCTGTTCTGTTCCTCTGGGTGTTCTGATCTGTTCCTCTGGGTGTTCTGTTTCTCCTGAGTGTTCTGTTCCTCTGAGTGTTCTGTTCTGTTCCTCTGAGTGGTATGTTCCTCTGGGTGTTGTGTTCCTCTGAGTGTTCTGTTCTGTTCCTCTGAGTGTTCTGTTCTGTTCCTCTGGGTGTTCTGTTTCTCTGGGTGTTCTGTTCCTCTGAGTGTTCTGTTCTGTTCCTCTGAGTGTTCTGTTCTGTTCCTCTGGGTGTTCTGTTCCTCTGAGTGTTCTGTTATGTTCCTCTGAGTGTTATGTTCCTCTGTGTGTTCTGTTCCTCTGAGTGTTCTGTTCCTCTGGGTGTTTTGTTCATCTGAGTGGTATGTTCTCTGGGTGTTCTGTTCTTCTGAGTGTTATGTTCCTCTGAGTGTATGTTCCTCTGTGTGTTCTGTTCTCTGAGTGTTCTGTTCCTCTGGGTGTTTTGTTCATCTGAGTGGTATGTTCCTCTGGGTGTTCTGTCTTCTGAGTGTTATGTTCCTCTGAGTGTTCTGTTCCTCTGAGTGTTCTGTTCCTCTGGTGTTTTGTTCATCTGAGTGCTCTGTGCCTCTGAGTATTCTGTTCTGTTCTCTGAGTGTTCTGTTCCTCTGAGTGTTCTGTTCTGTCCTCTGAGTGTTCTGTTCCTCTGAGTGGTATGTTCTCTGGGTGTTCTTTCTTCTGAGTGCTCTGTGGCCTCTGAGTATTCTGTTCTGTTCCTCTGAGTGTTCTGTTCCTCTGAGTGTTCTGTTCTGTTCCTCTGAGTGTTCTGTTCTCTGAGTGGTATGTTCCTCTGGGTGTTCTGTTCTTCTGAGTGTTATGTTCCTCTGAGTGTTCTGTTCCTCTGGGTGTTTCTGTTCCTCTGGGTGTTCTGTTCCTCTGGTGTTATGTTCTCTGTTCTGTTCCTCTGAGTGTTCTGTTCTGTTTCCTCTGGCTGTTCTGTTCCTCTGGGTGTTCTGTTCTGTTCCTCTGGCTGTTCTGTTCCTCTGAGTGTTCTGTTCTGTTCTCTGAGTGTTCTGTTCCTCTGAGTGTTCTGTTCTGTTCCTCTGAGTGTTCTGTTTTGTTCCTCTGTTCGTTCCTCTGAGTGTTCTGTTCTGTTCTGTTCCTGAGTGTTCTGTTCCTGAGTGTTCTGTTCTGTTCTGTTCCTCTGAGTGTCTGTTCTGTTCTCTGAGTGTTCTGTTTTGTTCCTCTGAGTGTTCTGTTCTGTTCCTCTGGTGTAGCCTCATGCTGAGGCTGTTTTGTTCTCTTCTCTTGAGTGTAGCTCATGCTGAGGCTGTTTTGTTCTCTTCCTCTGAGTGTAGCTCATGCTGAGGCTGTTCTATTCTGTTACCCTGTGTGCTGCTAGCCTGCTAAAGCTGAGGCTGATGTGTTCTGTTACCCTGTGTGCTGCTAGCCTGCTAAAGCAGAGGCTGTTCTATTCCTCTGAGTGCTGCTAGCCTGCTGAGGCTGAGCATCACAGCCAATGGCACCCTATTCCCTATATAGTGCACTACTTTTGTAGTATATATGGGTGCCATATGGGACGCAATGCGAATTAATTGGCCGTGTGAAGGGTTTGGGTAGAACAGGCTCGCGGGACTGAAGGAAGTTCAGAGCCTCAGGTACATTTCTTAATGTGGACGCTAAGAGAATCCTGCTGATCCTCTGATTACTACGGCTAGAGAATTCCTGCTGATCCATTCTGATTGCTACGGCCTAGAGAATCTGCTGATCCTCTGATTACTACGGCCTAGAGATCCTGCTGATCCTCTGATTTACGGCCTAGAGAATCCTGCTGATCCACTGATTACTACGGCCTAGAGAATCCTGCTGATCCTCTGATTACTACGGCCTAGAGAATCCTGCTGATTCCTCTGATTACTACGGCTAGAGAATCTGCTGATCTCTGATTACGTTATCGCTGCCTGATTAACAATCACACTTTTTTTTACTAAGCTCCCTGCCTATACAACTTACTATAAAAACACGGCCTAGTCCTGTATCCTCTGATTACTAAGGCCTTTTAAACACGCTGATCCTCTGATTACTAAGGCTTTAAACCTGCTGATCCTCTGATTACTAAGGCCTTTTAACACAGCTGAT
>NC_036870.1:31268253-31283141 GCF_002910315.2 Salvelinus sp. IW2-2015
ACAAACTTACACGTCTTCTTTTGACTATTTCATTGAACAATTGAGCTTTCATTTGAGTGCATTAAATAAAACTCCATCTGGTCAAAACACTTCATCTGGATGCAGTCTCTCTCGCTGTTTGATATCTCCCCCTCTCTCTCTCCCATAGATGAACGGGACCGGCTACATAAAAAGACACCGATCAGACACACACAAACAGTCAATATACAGTAGTGAGGTAGCTCGAAGCCAATTACTTTGTCAACACTCATCAGCAAAAGTTGATGCTACTGACATGAATAAACTCAACTGTTATACTGTGGTAACTGACTTCTGAGGTCTGACAACTTGAGTGACAACACGCACGCACGCGCACGCACGCGCACGCACGCACGCACGCACGCACGCAACGACGCACGCAGCGCACGCACGCACGCACCACACACACACAACACACACACACACAACACACACACACACACACACACACACCACACACACACACACAAACACAATGCATACTAATACAAGCACTTCCTGCTATGCAAAGTTTGGTTTCAAGGGGCTAAAGTAAAACGTTTATAGTAATGATCAGATTTGTCCATGCAAGCACTTCAGCAGAATCAATGACTCAGAAGAGTATTAAACCAGAATAGGATTCCAGTTAATGTGAGCTGAAATAGTCTTGATATATTGTGACAGCAAAAACATGATGATACCAGCAATGCAAATGACCTAACCAGAAATGTTGAGACTTGAGAAATATTTTTGATCTAAGTGAGGAGGAAAATAAATGGTCTCCTATTTGTTGGTCTTGGTTTGGTCTGTGCTACGACACATCTGTAATTGGAGCAGGTGTGACGACCGAGTGAGCACATACGTACATATATCCCTGGTAAAAACATTGGCTAGTCATACGGAGGTGACTCAGGGGCTGCTGACTGTTGATCCTCCGGTAAACATCTGTCCTCCATCTGTCAGTGGGTGGGAGGCCGGGGACCCCGGCTCTTACTCTACTGATGACAACCAATGGGCTTCCTTGGATCCTGGAACATGGGAAGTTGTCTTTTAACGAGCAGTAAGTACCTCGTGAGAGGGGGAAAGAGGGGCATTCCACCACCTCTCACGACATGAACATGACAAACCAGGGAGTGGTCTTCTGGTCCTTCTGTTACCCAACGTCCCTAACCAGGGAGTGGTCTTTCTGGTCCTTCTGTTACCCAACGTCCCTAACCAGGGAGTGGTCCTTCGGTCCTTCTGTTACCAACGTCCCTAACCAGGGAAGGGTCTTTCTGGTCCTTCTGTTACCCAACGTCCCTAACCAGGGAAGAGTCTTTCTGGGTCTTCTGTTACCCAACGTCCCTAACCAGGGAAGAGCTTTTCTGGTCCTTCTGTTACCCAACGTCCCTAACCAGGAGTGGTCCTTCTGGTCCTTCTGTTACCCAACGTCCCTAACCAGAGAGTGGTCCTTCTGGTCCTTCTGTTACCCAACGTCCCTAACAGGGAAAGGTCTTTCTGGTCCTTCTGTTACCCAACGTCCCTAACCAGGGAAGGGTCTTTCTGGTCCTTCTGTTACCCAACGTCCTAACCAGGGAAAGGTCCTTCTGGTTCTTCTGTTACCCAACGTCCCTAACCAGGGAGTTGTCTTCTGGTCCTTCTGTTACCCAACGTCCCTAACCAGGGAGTGGTCTTTCTGGTCCTTCTGTTACCCAACGTCCTAACCAGAGAGTTGTCTTTCTGGTCCTTCTGTTACCCAACGTCCCTAACCAGGGAAGAGTCTTTCTGGTCCTTCTGTTACCAACGTCCCTAACCAGAGAGTGGTCCTTCTGTCTTCTGTTACCCAACGTCCCTAACCGGGAAAGGTCTTTTCTGGTCCTTCTGTTACCCACGTCCCTAACCAGGGAAGAGTCTTTCTGGGTCTTCTGTTACCCAACGTCCCTAACCAGGGGAAAGGTCTTCTGGTCCTTGTTACCCAACGTCCCTAACCAGGGAAGAGTCTTTCTGGGTCTTCTGTTACAACGTCCCTAACCAGGGAAGAGTCTTTCTGGGCCTTCTGTTACCCAACGTCCCTAACCAGGGAAGGGTCTTTCTTGTCCTTCTGTTACCCAACGTCCCTAACCAGGGAGTGGTCTTTCTGGTCCTTCTGTACCCAACGTCCCTAACCAGAGAGTGTCCTTCTGGTCCTTCTGTTACCCAACGTCCCTAACCAGGGAAAGGTCTTTCTGGTCCTTCTGTTTACCCAACGTCCCTAACCAGGGAAGGGTCTTCTGGGTCTTCTGTTACCCAACGTCCCTAACCAGGGAGTGGTCTTTCTGGTCCTCTGTTACCCAACGTCCTAACCAGGGAAGGTCTTTCTGGTTCTTCTCTAAAGGGGTCTACACAGAATACGCAAAGGGAGCCGACGAAGCGTAGCAATGTCTCTTTTTCATCAAAAGTGGCGGCTCCTTGTATTTCGCTCTGACTACTCCTGTACCACATGAAAACTGTAACGCGCTGTATCATTCCTTCTGTAGCCGTGGAGACAGGGTGTGTAGGCAATGAAACACGCTTGGTTCCTTGATCTGATCTATAGGTTATGCATCAAAGTAGCCTATTTTGCTTGATAAGCAATTACAATCTCAGTGACTGTTTAAAACATTTATAATAACTAGTAATTCCAGGCAACTGGTAAAAACAGCTGTGAGATATGTGCTTTTTCTATGACATTCTGGTATGGGAGTGAATACATCCAAGCAGCATATTAACTGGATAACATTGTAGGTTACACACCAGCAAGTAAAGAATATTTGCCAGAGCCATATTATTTATTTATAGATCTAATATTTCACATGGAGATGTGGGAAGCTAAAAAGGCTAGCTAGCTTGCTATGTTTTAATCGAGGCTAAAGCCAGCTAGCCAGGCTGCAGCTAGCTACTACCTAGCTACTAACGTCCCTAAACAGAGAGGGGTTTTTCTAGTCCTTCTCTTACCTAACATCACCAATGGGATGATTATACAGGGAGACAGTGATAATGATCCACCCAGGATTCCCTTCCAGGTAGCTACAACAAACATTCTTCAGTATGTTGACTCACTGTCTCTGTCACTTGGTAGGTAGCTTCATCACAAACTGATAACATGGAGTACAATCTAGCACCAGTACTTAGATAATAGTTTTAAGATAAGAATTGAACACATAAACAGTTTGTGTGTCTCCAGACACGTAGGCTAATGATTGAAGAGAAAGAAAACTCTGATTCACACATGACCTAGTTGGAGATGAGTCTCACGTCTCTCTGTCCACGGCTGGGATACATCTGGCTAGTGATATATAGTCCTGGTCTCATATGCTGTTGTCATTAGAAGTGTGGAATAGTGCATGTTGAACTGTCCAGACCCACACCTGGAGGCTGGAACACACACACATACATGTATATCCAGCTGTTTACCTCCTTTCATTCCCTTAAGTTAGACCTACCACCCTCCAGCCACTCTGGGGAGTTTTATGACTCAGACATTTCTATATCAACAGGGGTTTCAACAGGGTCTCGCCGAAACACAAATAACAGTTCTCTCATTTGTTTTGGGGGAACACGTATGCTTGGTTGCTGAGCAACCCGAAAATAAAAAGCCTTTACGTAACGTCACCACTGAACGGGGCCCCGCCTACCTCCCAACTCCAAGTCAGTCAGTATTCAGTACTCTGCCTCCAGAGTACACATCAGCCTAATGAAGGTGGCTTTGGGTAAATGAGCTCACAAATACGACAGTCCAAATTCCCCTCTGCTTCAGCCAACATCACCACCACAGATCTGTGTCCCTAGGCAACGGGAGAGAGTAGCAGCCCTAGCTGCAATTAAGGAGACAAGGATTTAAACCACTCCCAAGCCCCCCCCCCCCCCCCCCCCCCCAGATGTGGTACCCCGGCAATGGGCTGCTGTGTGAAAATTAGGCCAGCCCATCTTTAACACGTGCCCCAGGGGTGATGGTGGTGCATACTGCATATGAAAGGGTGAACCAGCACATCTCATTTGGCCTCATTTCACCATACTGTAGGTAAATATAGAAAATAATTATAGTAATGATGGTGGAATGAGAACCTGACGACTTTGAACGGCCTGTTCCTCTGAGTGTTCTGTTCCTCTGTGTGTTCTGTTCTGTTCTGTTCCTCTGAGTGTTCTGTCCTCTGAGTGTTCTGTTCCTCTGTGTGTTCTGTTCTGTTCTGTTCCTCTGAGTGTTCTGTTCTCTGAGTGTTCTGTTCTGTTCCTCTGTTCTGTTCTGTTCTGTTCCTCTGTTCTGTTTCTGTTCCTCTGAGTGTTCTGTTCTGTTCTTCCTCTGAGTGTTCTGTTCTGTTCCTCTGTTCTGTTCTGTTCCTCTGTTCTGTTCTGTTCCTCTGTGTGTTCTGTTCTGTCCTCTGTTCTGTTCTGTTCCTCTGTTCTGTTCTGTTCCTCTGAGTGTTCTGTTCCTCTGAGTGTTCTGTTCTGTTCCTCTGTTCTGTTCTGTTCTGTGCCTCTGTTCTGTTCTGTTCTCTGAGTGTTCTGTTCTCTGCTCTGTTCTGTTCCTCTGAGTGTTCTGTTCCTCTCTTCTGTTCCACTGTTCTGTTCTCTTCCTCTGAGTGTTCTGTTCCTCTGAGTGTTCTGTTCCTCTTTTCTGTTCTGTTCCTCTGAGTGTTCTGTTCCTCTGTTCTGTTCTGTTCCTCTGAGTTTTCTGATCCTCTGTTCTGTCTTCTGAGTGTTCTGTTCCTGAGTGTTCTGTTCCTCTGTTTGTTCTGTTCTGTTCCTCTGAGTGTTCTGTTCCTCTGTTCTGTTCTATTCTGTTCTCTGTCCTGTTCTGTTCCTCTGTTCTGTTCTGTGCCTCTGTTTTGTTCTGTTCTTCTGAGTGTTCTGTTCCTCTGTTCTGTTCTGTTCCTCTGAGTGTTCTGTTCCTCTGTTCTGTTCTGTTCCTCTGAGTGTTCTGTTCTGTTCCTCTGATGTTCTGTTCCTCTGGTGTTCTGTTCCTCTGAGTATTCTGTTCTGTTCCTCTGAGTGTTCTGTTCTGTTCCTCTGGGTGTTCTGTCCCCCTGAGTGTTTTATTCTGTTCCTCCGAGTGTTCTGTTCTGTTCCTCTGAGTGTTCTGTTCCTCTGAGTGTTTCTGTTCTGTTCCTCTGGGTGTTCTGATCTGTTCCTCTGGTTGTTCTGTTCCTCTGAGTGTTCTGTTCTGTTCCTCTGAGTGTTCTGTTCTGTTCCTCTGGGTGTTCTGATCTGTTCCTCTGGGTGTCTGTTTCCTCTGAGTGTTCTGTTCCTCTGAGTGTTCTGTTCTGTTCCTCTGAGTGGTATGTTCCTCTGGGTGTTGTGTTCCTCTGAGTGTTCTGTTCTGTTCCTCTGAGTGTTCTGTCTGTTCCTCTGGTGTTCTGTTCTCTGGGTGTTCTGTTCCTCTGAGTGTTCTGTTCTGTTCCTCTGAGTGTTCTGTTCTGTTCTCTGGGTGTTCTGTTCCTCTGAGTGTTCTGTTATGTTCCTCTGAGTGTTATGTTCCTCTGTGTGTTCTGTTCCTCTGAGTGTTCTGTTCCTCTGGGTGTTTTGTTCATCTGAGTGGTATGTTCCTCGGGTGTTCTGTTCTTCTGAGTGTTATGTTCCTCTGAGTGTTTATGTTCCTCTGTGTGTTCTGTTCTCTGAGTGTTCTGTCCTCTGGGTGTTTTGTTCATCTGAGTGGTATGTTCCTCTGGGTGTTCTGTTCTTCTGAGTGTTATGTTCCTCTGAGTGTTCTGTTCCTCTGAGTGTTCTGTTCCTCTGGGTGTTTTGTTCATCTGAGTGCTCTGTGCCTCTGAGTATTCTGTTCTTTTCCTCTGAGTGTTCTGTTCCTCTGAGTGTTCTGTTCTGTTCCTCTGAGTGTTCTGTTCCTCTGAGTGGTATGTTCCTCTGGGTGTTCTTTCTTCTGAGTGCTCTGTGCCTCTGAGTATTCTGTTCTGTTCCTCTGAGTGTTCTGTTCCTCTGAGTGTTCTGTTCTGTTCCTCTGAGTGTTCTGTTCCTCTGAGTGGTATGTTCCTCTGGGTGTTCTGTTCTTCTGAGTGTTATGTTTCCTCTGAGTGTTCTGTTCCTTCTGGGTGTTCTGTTCCTCTGGGTGTTCTGTTCCTCTGGTGTTATGTCCTCTATGTTCTGTTCCTCTGAGTGTTCTGTTCTGTTCCTCTGGCTGTTCTTTTCCTCTGGGTGTTCTGTTCTTCCTCTGGCTGTTCTGTTCCTCTGAGTGTTCTGTTCTGTTCCTCTGAGTGTTCTGTTCCTCTGAGTGTTCTGTTCTGTTCCTCTGAGTGTTCTGTTTTGTTCCTCTGTTCTGTTCCTCTGAGTGTTCTGTTTCTGTTCTGTTCTCTGAGTGTTCTGTTCCCTGAGTGTTCTGTTCTGTTCTGTTCCTCTGAGTGTCTGTTCTGTTCTCATGAGTGTTCTGTTTTGTTCCTCGAGTGTTCTGTTCTGTTCCTCTGGGTGTAGCCCATGCTGAGGCTGTTTTGTCTCTTCCTCTGAGTGTAGCCTCATGCTGAGGCTGTTTTGTTCTCTTCCTCTGAGTGTAGCCTCATGCTGAGGCTGTTCTATTCTGTTACCCTGTGTGCTGCTAGCCTGCTAAAAGCTGAGGCTGATGTGTTCTGTTACCCTGTGGTGCTGCTAGCCTGCTAAGCGAGGCTGTTCTATTCCTCTGAGTGCTGCTAGCCTGCTGAGGCATGAGCATCACAGCCAAATGGCACCCTATTCCCTATATAGTGCACTACTTTTGTAGTATATATGGGTGCCATATGGGACGCAATGCGAATTAATTGGCCGTGTGAAGGGTTTGGGTAGAACAGGCTCGCGGACTGAAGGAAGTTCAGCAGCTCAGAGTACATTTCTTTAATGTGGACACTAAGAGAATCCTGCTGATCCTCTGATTACTACGGCTAGAGAATTCCTGCTGATCCTCTGATTACTACGGCCTAGAGAACTCTGCTGATCCTCCTGACTTACTACGGCCTAGAGAATTCCTGCTGATCCTCTGATTACTACGGCCTAGAGATCCTGCTGATCCTCTGATTACTACGGCCTAGAGATCCTGCTGATCCACTGATTACTACGGCCTGAGGAACCTGCTGATCCTCTGATTACTACGCTAGAGATCCTGCTGATTCCTCTGATTACTACGGCTAGAGAATCTGCTGATCCTCTGATTACTTAGGCCTTTAAAACGCGATCTCTTTATGATTTACTAAGGCCTCGTTAAACCACAGCTGTCTCTGAATTACTAAGGCCTTTAAAACACAGCTGATCCTCTGATTACTAAGGCCTTTTAAACCCTGCTGATCCTCTGATTACTAAGGCCTTTTAACACCCTGCTGATCCTTGATTACTAAGGCCTTTTAAACACAGCTGATCCTCTGATTACTAAGGCCTTTTCAAACCTGCTGATCCTCTGATTACTAAGGCCTTTTAAACACAGCTGATCCTCTGATTACTAAGGCCTTTTAAACACAGCTGATCCTCTGAATTACTAAGGCCTTTTAAAACGCTGATCTCTGATACTAAGGCCTTTTAAACCCTACCCACCCCCCACCAACCCCACCCATCTGATAAACACTTCATCTGATTACTAACCGGACTCTTTTAAAAACCCTCTGATCCTCTGTACTTAAGGCCTTTTAAATGCGGGCCAATGCGAATGTAATAACATAATTACAGACTGGGTGAAACCCCATGTCCTGAGTTTCTCCAATCTCTTCAATGCCAGTAAGGCCTATACCATGTCACAACGTCGACTTTTCCAATTTCTAAAGTAGCCTAGTACCAGTCTGTAAGGAGGCATTTAGCAAACAATCTATCATAGCATGCCACGTTTTCTATCCCCTTGCAGTTTATGATGCCATGTGTATACAGACTACAGTACAGTAGTAAATCAATGCTCCAGTCAGGTTACAACAGTAAATACAGCCAGTATTTAGATAATCCATAATAACACACTCTGTGCTGAAGCTAACATCACTGACAAACTCAGGTCAATAGTCATTTTGAAACACATCCTAGTATCCTGCTGGAAAGCCGAGTGAAACGGATTAACCAACAGCCAAACTGTGGTAAAGATGATCTCTAAATACATTGTTTGTACAAGTCGTTATCAATAAAAGACCACAGTAAGTTCCAGAGCGTTATATTTGCCTTCTGGGGGGGGGGGGGGGGGGGGGCATGGAGACCCGTAGAGCCGCTAAAACCTAGACAACTGCGTGCCGTTTTTAAGGGATTGTAAAAAAATAAAAAATAAACATTTGGTTCAAATATCATCCCCTCTTGAAGACCATAGTCAGAACTAAAAAATGTCAGATTATTCCATCCAAAACAATTACGTACATTTAGCTCTATCATCAGAGGTATAGGCCTTCAGCTAGTAGGCTAGGCCTAACTGCATACTTTTCATGATCAGTAGGCTTAACATCAATTGATCATGTCATTTCAAAAACGTGAGGGTAGCCTAATAACAGATCACGTCAATATAGCTAGATAACAAGCTTTCAGGGAATAAACCAGATGGCTATGTATCCAGATATTGTTTGATTTGCTTTCCATCAGTAGTAGTGACAGTAGTCCAACTGACAACTTTACCAYAACGATGTCAAACTCTTTCCAAAAGCCTAATCTCTGATGACGGAAGCGAAATAACACGTGTTGTTTGCTTAGCTAGCTAGCTACATGCCAAATGGATCTGGCTACCCTCACAAATACATGATCAATTGATGTTTACTGGTTGCTGTATAACTCTGATGACAGACCTAAATGTAGAATAATAGGAGCTGTGTAGTTCTCTTCCAAGAGATGATATTAAAAACAAATAGTTTTAACATTTATTTAAAAATCCCTTGAAAACGGCACATAGTTGTCAATGGTTTTAGCAGAGCTGGAGGTCTCCTTGCTCCCCAGCAGCCATATTGAAGGCTTTTGTGATGTTTAATTGAAAACGACCTATATAGGGGAAATGGTATATACATATAAGATGTCACCCACCTTCCTCCTCTCAGCTATGATTCACTATAGTCCGCTACACACAGGGACACATTGATAGTATCACTGAAATCCTCCAGTAAACAGTGACACCATGGATACTGTAACTTGAACAGGATATGATATGCAATGTAGTGTCTAACTGCAATGCATGTTGGTACAAACCACACACGCTAAGTTTCACCTTGACATTTCTGCAAGATGTAGGCTAGCACCAAACTGATGTCCTTAGTCAATACAGCCCCGTACCATCCACCTCGTGTGTTGGGTTTCAGAACAGACTTACGTATATTCAATTCAAGTCTTACATGTGATCATTTCACATATCAATGGTCAAATGTAATATTGTTGAACCCTTCCCAGTGGAGACGATCCTCTCTTGTGGATGTACCCATGTCTACTGTGTTGGTTAGGTGTTCCACCCTCACCAACTTCCACCAAACCAACTTTCACCAAACCAACTTTCAACGAAGGCTAGCAGTATAAGTCTAGATGAAAGCTTTAAATTGTGGGCAGGTCAGAATGTCAGATAGCGCAACATCTAAAGACCTCCATTGACGCCAATCACAGAGTACAGTCTGACCGTCTCCAAGCCCGTTACGTAAAACAAACGTCTTCCGCACCCTTGAGTCAGCCCTCGGTTTGTTAGTTTTATTGTCACATTGATGACATGATGTCCACCTCTCTCCTCTCCATTTCCGCCACGTTCCTCCTTAGCCTGAAGCAGTTCCTGTTTACACACTCAGACTCTAGCCTGATCTATCTCTGTCTGGCCACGTAGACAACTGACACCCTCTACCACAGAAAACAAGACAGCTACACGCGGGTATATTATTTAAATTGTGTATTGAAAAGCCTTCTCCAAAAGGGCTCAGTATAGTAGTGTATTGTGTAATACAGTCCTTGACATAACTAAAAGCCAGAAGACTTTTTGACTGTCAACTAATGTAACGGTATTCATGGGATCAGAGATAAAGAAGTCTCAGCTCTGGAGAAGAAGGGGGTTCTATTAAGAGGAATAAGGGGGGGGGGGGGGTGTAACCTAGTAACCCTTGGGGACATAATCCGTCAAAGCTATTGGCCGAGATGTAAAATGTGTTTACGGTATCTCTACAGGAACACATTTCATGGCTTTACATAGAAACAGCCAACCAACTCCAGATTCGCTTCACACTGTCCTCTCAATTTCACGCTCCACAAAGAGGTTCTGCCCGAACACAAAAAGATAAAACGTCCTCCATCGTCGTATCTTTAATAAAATAAAGAAGACCACTTTGGGGGGAAAAAAAGGAGAGTATTTACTCCACAAAGCGTGACTTTATAAAACAAGATATTTGCCGACTTACAAAATAGCAACTAACGTAGACAGTGTTATTTACTCTCTCTAACACAGACACTCACACGGACTCTCCCAGGCACTGAACGCACGGTAGCCGCTCGCATACAAGGCAATTTGTTGTGAAAGCTGAGCTTGAGAATGCCTTAGCAGCATGGGGACTTCTGGGCCGGACCACCATGTTCTCAGCTGTCAAGGTTCTTTTAGTTTGACATCTGGACGGAATCCCAAATGGCACCCTATTCCCTAGACAGTGAACAACTTTTGACCTAGGCCCATATTCACAACCATCTCAGGGTGATCTAGGATCAGTTTTGCCTTGTAAATCATAATTATAATGAGAGGGGGGGGGGGGGGCAATGATTTCCTCCTAAGGTTATACATGGAAATTATTGCTTTTGTATTGTTGTTGTGTAAGGCAAGAACTCTCAGGCGCCGCGGCCCACAATGCATTCTGCCTCTCCCCACTGGCCATTTTCAAAATGGTAATGCTCGGCCCACGGTGCAATGGCACAGCAGGGGTGGGGTACCTTTGTTCATTCATAGCAGGGGAAAATGCTCTTCACGTTGCCCACAGTGGAACATGTTGTTGACGGGGGGGGGGGGGGTGAAGTGGGGCAACAAGAAGGGAGAATTCAGAAAAATAGCTCCAGAGAGGTGTAGAGAAACTGAGTACACACACACACACACAGTGACACACACACACACAGTGACACACACACACACACACAAACACTTATGCATGCGTACGAGCAAACTACACTCTAAAATGTCTCCCAAACTTTTCACCACCTTATGAAAACAACATAGCGAGTCTGTTTTGTGGGGTCTTATATTGAAAGGACTAAGAATGATTTGATATTGAAAGTAAGAACATTGAGATACAATGGTCGTGTCATACCAATTTACCTGCATAACAATGTCTTGTAATTACACGGGTACAGGCTCCCTCAGTAAAAGGTTGATTTGTGGGAGAAAGGCCTTGCAACAAAGGAGAGGACTGTATAGTTCAACAATGGCTGAAGTCTGTTCCATGAATCAACCCTATTCTTCTCCTGGAGAATACAAAATGCCTGCACGGAGAAGTGCTCTTTCTGAGCAATGCCACACACACACACACACACTGAAAAGAC
Organism: Salvelinus sp. IW2-2015; assembly: GCF_002910315.2. Lineage (NCBI taxonomy): Eukaryota > Metazoa > Chordata > Actinopteri > Salmoniformes > Salmonidae > Salvelinus > Salvelinus sp. IW2-2015. The sequence continues at coordinate 31,279,663 of NC_036870.1, forward strand.
TGTGAACTCTTGGTGGGCCCCGTAGCTGGGGTAAACTCTCATAGCCAATCAGAAGGGGAAACCTTGAAACAATCAAGTGCATCTTCTGACTAATCTCTCCATACACATTCCTCTAGGAGGGTTTTAGTCACGGGGAGCTCCTGGACCCAACCACCCCACCCCCATCTCTCTATACACACCCAGCTCTATTACCCCTCGCTCCGCCTACCCCACTTCCTATTTCTTTCAGTTTCTTTCTCTTTCAGTATTAGAACCCCCCCTCCTCCGTCCTCAATCGCTGGCTTGCAGAACAATGTCTTCACCTCCGCCCCCATTCTCTTTGGACCGCTGCCTGGCACCTGAGCCCGTAAGAAAGAGAGAAAACACACCCCAGAAGAAGTTTGGTTCACCTAATCACTCTTCACTGTGGTGGTGGAGCTATTTCTGCCACAGTTTATGTACTGTAAGTCTCAAAAGAACCAGCTTAAAGGGGGTGGATGTTGGACCACTATGGGTATGTAGGATTGAGCCATTAAGACCAAAATAAACACATCACAATATTTTTCTCATTTCTTGATGGACTGGTGGTATTTGACGGTATGTTTCTGAATAATAAAAGTGCTAAATGTGTTTTATGACCCCAGATGACTTATCTTATCCCTCTGCTGTCTTTTATATTTTCCTCCAGGATATTCTCTCTCTCTCTCTCTCTCTCTCTCTCTCTCTCTCTCTCTCTCTCTCGTCTTCTCTTCCTCTCTTCTTCTCTCTCTCTCTCTCTCATTCTCTCTCTCTCTCTCTCTCTCCTCTCTCTCTCTCTCTCCTCTCTCTCTCTCTCTCTCTCTCTCTCTCTCCTCTCTCTCTCTCTGCTTCTCTCTCTCTCTCTCTCTCTCTCTCTCTCTCTCTCTCTCTCTCTCTCTCTCTCCTCTCCTGGTTCAGGTGTTATGAATTCTGTGGAACCCCAGCAGTCCAGTGTAATGAATCTGTGAACCCCAGACAGTCCAGTTATGAATCTGTGAACCCCAGACAGTCCAGTGTTATGAATCTGTGAACCCCAGACAGTCCAGTGTTATGAATCTGTGAACCCCAGTCAGTGCCGGCAGGCAGCCAGGCGAGTCCATTTCATCTGACCCGGGTGGTTTGAGTAAAAGTGTGACTATATAGGCCACAGGGAATAGTTTGTACATTTGGTACGCATCCCGTGTTCCCATGGCAACCCATAAACAATCCAAGAGGAATTTAATACTTAACACTTCAGTGCTATGAAATTCACCTTCAGTAAGAGGAAGAGCATCTGATAGAGGGATCAACTTCCTGTCAATATTAACTGGAGACAAAGGCTGTAAACTTCAACCATTCTGGTGACTCAGGAACAGACAGCAATAGATTAAATGGCACACTAATCGCAATTAGAGTGGACTACTTTTGACCACAGCTTAATGGGCCCTAGTAGAAAAAAAAGTAGTGCGCTACTACCCTGTGTCCTGGTCAAAAGTAGTGCACTACAAAGGGAATATGGTGCATCTTGGACTGAACCTGTGAGTGTAAAACCAGAGGTCAGGTCCCTGGACTGCCTGACCTATCCCAGTCCTGGCATGCATCCAGCCTTCCCTTTCTTTGTTCCGTTGCATAATAAAGATAGGTATCACAGGCTGAATGGTGTGGTGGTGTCTGTGCTATTGCTAAGCCCTCTCAGACAATACGTGTGGCAGAGCAGAGATAGTAGAGCAGTAAGTAGAGAGAGGAAAGTGTGTGAGTAGAGAGTGGTAGAGAGAGGAGAGGGTTAGTAGAGAAGAGGAGTGGCAGTAGTAAGAGTATAGAGAGAAGAGGGGTGAGAGATGAGAGAAGTGAAGTAGTAGAGAGCAGGAGTGGAGTAGTAGCAGAGAGGAGGATGGCACTAGTAAGAGGGAGTGTAGTAGTAGTAGGGAGGAGTGGAGTAGTAGAGAGTATAAGTAGTAGAGATAGTTAACGAGAGGAGTGGAGTAGTAGAAGAGTAGAAGAGTAAGTAGAGAGTAGTAGAGAGAGGATGAGTGTAGAGAGAGGAGTGGAGAAGTCGAAGAGGATGGAGTCAAGTAGTAGATAGTAGGAGAGGAGTGGAGTAGTAGAGAGTTAGTAGAGAGTAGTGGAGAGGGGAAATGGATAAGTAAGAGTAGTAGTAGAGAGTAGTTGAAGAAGGAGTGGAGTAGTAGAGAGAGGAGTGGAGTATAGAGAGTAGTAGAAGAGTAGTGAGAGGGAAATGGATTAGTAGAGAGTAGTAGAGAGTAGTGGAGAGGGAGGATGTCAGGGTAATTGAGAAGTTAGAGTAGAGAGAGGAGGAGGAGTGGTAAGGAGGAGTGGAGTATAGAGAGAGTAGGTAGTAGAGAGAGGAGTGGAGTAGTAGAAGTGAAGGAGTGGTAGTAGTAGAAAGAGAGTGGGTAGTAGAGAGTATGTAGAGAGGGAGTGGAGTAGTAGAAAGAGTAGTAGAGGGTGAGATTGAGAGTAAGAGTCAGTGAGAGGAGTGAGAGAGGGTGGAGTAGAGAAGAGGAGAGAAACGTGAGAGAGGAGTGGAAGATAGTAGAGAGTATGGAGAGAGGAGTAGTAGAGAGAGGAGTGGAAGTAGTAGAGGTAGTAGAGAGAGGATGGATAGTAGAGAGAGGAGTGAGTATAGAGAGTAGTTAGAGAGAGAGTGGAGTAAGAAGAGGTAGAGAGTAGGAAGTGGAGTAGTAGAGAGTAGTAGAGAGTGTAGAGAGAAAGAGTGGAGTAGTAGAGAGAGGAGGTGGAGTATAGTAGTAAGGTAGTAGAGAGAGGAGGGAAATTAGTAGAGAGAGAGGAGTGGAGTAGTAGGAGATGAGAGATGAGGGAGTAGTAGAGTGTAGTAGAGAGTAGTAGAGAGGAGGAGTGGAGTAGTAGTAGAGAGGACGTGAGTAGTAGAGAAGGAGATGAGGAGTAAGTAGTCGAGAGAGTAAGAATGAAGAGTAGTTGAGATGTAGTAGAGAGTAGAATAGGAGAGAGATGGAGTGAAGTAGAAGAGGAGTGGAGTAAGTAGAGAGGAGTGTGTATAGAGAGTAAGTAGAGAGAGGAGTGGATAGTTAATAGTAGAAGAGTAGTAGAGAGTGAGTAGTAGAGAGAGTTGGAGTAGTAGAGAAGTATGAAGGAAGTGGAGTAGTAGAGTAGTGAAGAGAGGATGGAGTAGTAGAGAGGAGTGGAAGTAGTAACGAGAGTAGTAGTAGAGAGAGTGGAGTAAGATGAGAGAGATGGAGAGTGAAGAGTGTAGAGGAGAGTCGGAGGAGGTAGGAAGAAGTGGAGAGTAGTAGAGATAGTAAGTGGAGGATGTGGTAGAAGTAGTAGGGAGAGGAGTGGAGTAGTAGAGAGTAGTAGAAGAGAGCAGTGGAGGTTAGTAGAGCGTGTATAGAGAGATGGAGTGGATGTTGGGAGAGTAGAGGTAACTGTGGTGAGGTAGAGAGAGGGTAGGGAGTAGGAGAGCAGAGGAGTTTGAGTTAGTTGAAGAGTAGTAAGTAGAAGCG
>NC_036870.1:31284605-31301594 GCF_002910315.2 Salvelinus sp. IW2-2015
GAGTTGTAGAGTCTAGTAGAGAAAAGTAAGATGGAAGGGCAGGGGAGGTGGGATCACGAAGCAGTAAGGTCAGTTCAGAGAACGGAGTATAGAGAGAGTGGTGAGGTAGTAGAAGAGTGCAAGCAGTATAGAAGGACGCGGAAGTTCAAAGTTAGAGAGAGTAAATGGTTAGCGCGGAAGAGTTCGATAGAAGTCAAATTTAGAGGAGGCGGGATAGGGAGTAGAAGTATGAGGAGGTTTGGAGTCAGAGATAAGTATAAAGGTAAAAGTAGTAGACTGGGAGTGGATCAGCTAGATAAAATGTCGTGAGTTAGTAGTAGGTGTAAGAGTAGGTATGGAAGAGAGGGAGTAGGTAAGAGAGGAACGTGCCGTATAGAAACGCGAGTTCGGAAAAGGACTGAGTGCTGTAGAGCATCGTTACGTAGCGGAGGAACAAAGAGTGGAATTAGGAGAGCGAAGCATGACGTGAATGTTAGAAGGAGTAGTAGAGAGGGAGTGGAAACAGTAGAACAGTTCAGGCATAGAGGTTAGAGGTAGGAAGTAATAGACAAGGTAGTAGAAGAAGTAGTAGTCAAAAGAGAGGAGAATGGAATAAGAGTCTAAGTAGAGAGAGTAGAGGAGGTCACGTGAGAGGCAGGAACTGAGAGAGGAGGAGTGGTTTTTTTTTAGAAGTTACGGAGACGAAGAGTGAGACACAAGGAAGGGAGGAGTTGATTAAGTGAGTAGAGGAGTATAGTGAAGGAAGAGGTTAGTAGAAGAGGAGGAAGTGGAGTGAGAGACAATGTAAACATAAGTAGTAAGTAAAGCATGTTAATATAGATGTAGAGGATGGACTAGAAGAGTATAGTGTTAGACGCAGGGAGAAGTGGAGAAGTAGGAAGAGGGGGCACGAGAGAAGTGGAACTAGTAGAGAGCTAGATAGGGAGGTAGTACGAGGGCAGTGGAAGTATTAGAAAGAAGGAGAGAGTTAGTAGAGAGAGAGGGAAGGGAAGTAAAGGCAGTAGTAGCGAAGAGTAGTGAGAAGGGGGGAGTGGAAAGTTAGTTAAAGCAGAGTAGGTCAGGGAGCGAGGAGTGCGAAAGTAGTGTAGAGAGTAGGAAAGTGGAAGTAGTAGAGAGAGGAGTGAGTAGTAGAGAGAGAGAGGAGTAGAGGAGAGTGAGTAGAGGGAGGAGTGGAGTATAGAGAGTAGTAGATAGATTAGAGGAGGAGTGGAGGTAGTAGATGAGTAGTAGTAAGAGAGGATGTAGAGAGTAGTTAGAGAGTAGTAGAGAGGAGTGGAGTAAGTAGGATGGAGTAGGAGTAGGAGCGTGGAGAGGAGGGTGTGTAGTTTAGAGATAGTAGAGAGGAGGAAGTGGAGTAGTAGAGAAGTAGTAGAAAGAAGGAGTGGAGTAGTAGAAGGAGGAGTGGAAGTAGTAGTAGTTAGAGAGTAGTAGAGAGAGTAGTAGTGGAAGTAGAGGAAGAGGAAGGGGAGTAGAGAGTAGTTAGAGGAGTAGTAGAGAGAGGGGAGTGGAGTAGTAAGAGTAGTAAGAGAGAGTAGTAAGGTAGTATAAGAAGTAAGTGATAAGTAGTAGAGAGAAGTGGAAGTAGTAGAGAGAGGGTAGTAGAGAGTAGTTAGAGATGAGAGGAGTGGAGTAGAGTGAGAGAGGTGAGAGTAGAGGAGTGAGTTAGAAGTGAGAGAGGGAAGTGGAGAGTGAGAGAAGAGAGTAGAGAGAGGAGTGGAGTAGTAGAAGAAGGAGTGAGTAAGTAGTAGAGAGAGGAGTGAGTATTAGAGAGTATAGAGAGGAGTGGAGTAGAGAGAGGGAGTGGGGGAGTAGAGAGTAGTAGAGAGGAGGGAGTAGTAGAGAGAGAAGAGTGGAGTAAGAGAGAGAGTGGAGGTAGTAGAGAGAGGCAGTGGAGAGTATAGTAAGAAAGGATGAGTAGTAGGAAGATAGGAGTGAGTGGGTATAGAGTAGTAGAGAGTAGTGAGAGAGAGAGTGGAGTAGTAGAGGACATGAGTAGTGAGAGGAGGAGGCAGTATGTAGTCTGAGTAGTAATGAGGAGTGATGATGTGAAGTATGGAGGAGGAGTGAAGTAGAGAGGATGTAGAGAGAGTGATGTTAGTAGAGGGAAGGAGTGGCATAGGAGAGAGTAGTAGAGGGAGGAGTGGGCAATATACTACAGAAGTAGCTAGAGAGTAGTAGAAGAGAGATGCAGAAAGTTTAGTAGAAGATATGTAGAGGAACAGAAGTGGAGTAGTAGAGAGTTAGTAGAGGCAGGAGTGGAGGTAGCTAGAGGTGTAAGAGAGCGGAGTATGTGTATAAGAGTAAGTAGGGAGAAGAGAGACGTTGGAATAGTCTTGAAAGAAGTAGTAAGAGAGAGGAGTACCGGATTGTTGGCCTAGTACGACGACCCGAGTTGGAGTAGTAGAGGGAGGAAGTGAGGTCATTAGAGCAGAGTAGAGGGAGGAGTGCGCACCAGTAGTAAGAGAGAGAGCGAGAAGTGGGCGTCAGTAGAGAGTAGTAGAGAGAGGAGTGGAGTAGTAGAGAGTAGTAGAGGGAGAAGTGGAGTAGTAGAGAGTAGTAGAGGGAGGAGTGGAGTAGTAGAGAGTAGTAGAGAGAGGAGTGGTGTAGTAGAGAGTAGTAGAGAGAGGAGTGGAGTATTAAAGAGTAGTAGAGAGGAGTGGAGTAGTAGGTAGTCCAACAAGGTCAGGTCTGCTGTGTCAGAGGGAACAGGAAGGCAGTATACCAATCCAACCCCTACAGTGCCTGAAAACAAACCCTGTCGCCCTAAAGAGCCCTGTATTACTCCAGGATGGAAGAACAGACCTACAGTATAAGGCTGAATACATGACGAAACACACAGCACACATGACGCCACAATCACTAGGCCCTTAGGGAAAGCCTGCATGCGCCATGCACTCAGAAGTGTGAAGTGGACTTCAGGCAAATGAGGGGTCTTCTAATACTAATCTAGATGTGGGTTCTTTCCCCAACGATTAAGGCCAAGCCGAGCATTACAGCATTGTGGTAACTTAACACTGAAGTCATTGGCCCTTAACACTACCCAAACACCAGAAAACTACATCACAGCTTTGCATGACAGAGCTGTGAGTTCTGGCATTCCTAATATGGTAGGATAACACAGAGTTCAGACCCAAGCACATGACTCCAATAAAGACCCACAGAGGAGGTTATTTCAGTAACTACAGTATTCTGGAGGATTCCAAACAGCACCATCAGTCGGATCCAGAACTAATAGTCAGCTCTCTTGCCAAGTGCCCTACATTTCCCCGATAGTGTGAAGTAGACAAAAGCCTTCCAATCGAGAGGAGTCCTGAACCTCAAACCATAGTAGGAAGTGAGCTCTTTCCATAAGCTCCAATCAGTGCCTTACAGAGTTTGTTAATGGTGACTGGAAGGGCTGAAACTATAACAGAGGCCAGGTTTCCTTGACTTAGGAGTTGAGAGACAGACAGACCCATGCCCCCAAGGCAAGATTTTATGCTGATGCTGTAACTGAGTAATCTCAGTTACTTTACAGATCTCATGAACAGTGAAGTCTATTCAATTATGCAATCTAAGCAGCTTTTTAAAAACCCCTGAATATGCTATGTCATGGAGACCATTTTGTATAACGAGGTTAACTTGTTACAACAGGCCACTCAGTGCTAGGACTCACACCCACAGGGTAGAACGGGTTAAATCAACTTCACTGAATGTCTCGTTTGTTCGGCAGAACTTGAGTGTAAACAAAATATATTGGCCAAACAAAGCTACAGCCACGGTCGGACGGACAGCAAGGGGATACAGGGAGAGAACTCAGAATGACTGTGCCGACATATCCTCCTACTAAGTAACCTGATTCGATACAATCATGTATTATTTATTACCCGTGAAGGTATAGCGTTCACTGTCAACGCATGGGTATTTGATTACTCCGAAATAAATCGACCCATGGGCAGAGGAGAGATAATTCTTGGGAAGAGGAGAGAGAATTATTGGGAAGAGGAGAGGGAATTCTTGGGAAGAGGAGAGGGAATTATTGGGAAGAGGAGAGGGAATTCTTGGGAAGAGGAGAGGGAATTCTTGGGAAGAGGAGAGGGCATTCTTGGGAGGAGGAGAGGGAATTCTTGGGAAGAAGAGGAGAGGGCATTCTGGAAAGAGAGAAGGGGAATCTGAGGAAGAGGAGAAGGGGATCTTGGGAGAGAGAGGGCATTCTTGGGAGAGGAGGAATTCTTGGGAGTGTAGGAGGGAATCTGAAGGGAGAAGGAAATATTGGGAAAGGAGAGGAGAATTTTCTGGAAGAGGAGGGCATTCCTTGGGTAAAGAGGAGAGGAATTTTCTTGGAGAAAGAGAAAAGCATTCTGGAAGGGAGAGACGGGAAGCTTGGGAAGGAGAAGGGAATTATTGGAAGAGGAGAAGAATTTTTGGAAAGAGAGAAGGAAATTTGGGAGATGGAGAGGAATTCATGGAGAGGAGAAGGAATTTCTTGGAAGACGGGAGAAGAAATGTTCTTGGAAGAGAAAGGAGGAATTCATTTGGAAGAGGAGAAAGAATTCTGGGAAGAAAGAGGAGAGGGGAATCTTGGGAGAGGAAGGAGTAAATTCTGGGAACGAGGAAGGAAGGAAATTATTTGGGGAAGAGGAGGAGGAGGAATTATGGGGAAAAGAGGAGGAGGGAATTCTTGGGAGAGGAAAGAATTCTTGGGAAGAGAGAGGAATTCTTGGAAGAGGAAGAAGCAATCATCGGGCAGAGGAGAGCGAATTCTTGGGAAAAAAGAGAAGCAAGAAGAATTTTTGGAAGGGAGAAAGGAATTATGGAAAGAGAGGACTTGAAGAGAGAAGAATTTAGTGGGAAGAGGGAAGAAAAAAAGGGGATAGAAAAGGATGGTTTCTTGGGGAAAAGAGAGGAGAAGGAATTCTTGGAAGAGGAAGAAGGAATTTCAATCGCAGAAGAGAGGAATCGGGAAGAGTAGGAGAGAGAATTCTGGAAGGAGAAAAGGATCTTGGGAAAAGAAGAAAGAAAGAAAGGAAATTGCGGGAAGAGGAAAGGAATATTGGGTGAAAGAGGAAGAAAAGAATCTGGGAAACGAGGGAGGGGCAAAGAATTCTTGGAAAGGAGAAAGGAATTCATCGGCAGACGGAGAGGGAAATTACTTGCGAAGAGGAAAGGGAGAGAATTCTTTGGAAGAGAAGGAAGGAATTTATTGGGAAGAGGAAGAATTATTGGGAAGAGGGAGAAGAATTCTGGGGTGAAGAGGGAGGAAGGAAATTCTTGAAACCTGGGAAGAGATAGGGAATTCATCCGGCAGAGGAGAGGGAATTTCTTGGTCACAGAGGAGAGAAAATTCTTGGGAAGCAGGAGATGTAGAATGCTTGCGGGCAAAGCAGGAGAAGGAATTTCTGGTGGGAAGGAGGAGAAGGAAATTCTTTGGAAGAGGAGAAGGAATTCATCGGCAGAGGGGAGCATTCTTATGTAGGCTAGTATTCAGCGTCACATGCGATTCGAGCATCACTTCAGCACTTTAATAAATCCCACTTCGCCCACTTTGGAAGAGCGCATAGCCTACGCACAGAGAAAGTAACCGGACGTATTTTTTAAAAAACAATTTCATTCATATCGTAATGTCCCTGTTTATGACTGGAGACCAAAGAACGAACTGACAGACCACGGAACACCCTCTTCCCGCGTTGACATCCCACGGCTGCGGTGGGCTAAATGTCTCCCTGGCTAACATTGTTACACAAATGCTGTTAGCCTACAACACTGTTGTTACAACATTGTTACAATCTGAATTGAAACTAACTCAGGTTCCTTCTTGTTTTTATTTGTAGTGAAAATAGTTATAACTTTTCCCCAATACATAGCCCTAGGCTACGTAAAGTCTAGTCTGAAGGAGAGGAAATATTGGTGTTTTGACAGTTTATAATCACAAAATAATGTAATAAATCCATTACTACAACCTTGTCAGGGAATTCCTGAAGATCTCATTTCAATGACTTTGTGGAGAGTCACTTACTTTGTACTTCATTTTGAGCGCCTCGTCTTCTCTCTGACTCCGGGGAAGTGTCAAATATCCGCTTGTCGCGTCAAAGAGAACACATGTGAATGTCGCAACGAAACGTTTTATTTTGCGATCAAAGAGCCATCAAAATTTGGTCAATGGTAAAGACAATAAAAAGGCGAATGTTTCCTTCAATAATTTTCAACCCAGTCGTGCGTATCACCCAGATTCTGCAATATACGTATCTGGTTGCCGCTGAACGAGAATGATCTTACTACATGAGCGCCTCAGCTCATTTACAATGTCTCTTAACCCATTGGTCAAATCGGACCCGGGTACCTCCCCTGTCGCTGCAGCGTACAACAGACGTCATATAATGAACGGCCTGCTACGATTTTTTAATGTCCGTGTCTATTGACTACGTTAGAGGTAAGMACCACTGGAGGAAAGCATTTATAAAATGTAGTGAATTATGACTCAAAGTCTTATGGGACTTCGCTTGGTGCAATGTACATGCACCTATAAAGGTATTTTAGCCATCACTAACAGGCAGGGTTGGGCTATTTTCTAAATGTAATCCGTTACCTGTCCATCATTTTAATAAGTAACGTAATTTTTGGATGACCCCAAACTCAGTAACGTAATCTGATTACATTCCGTTACTTTTAGATTCATTTCCCCTTATTAAGAGGCATTAGAAGAAGACAATTTTTTTTTTTTACCAATTTACAACATCTATTGCAGGATAAATCAATGTTAAAGTTTACATAGCTGGCCATATATGGATGTTACATTTTACTTTATGGGTTGGTTATGTAGACTTCTTCTATAACCCATCGCTTTCTACTACATATAATAATACCATTAAATTATATCTTTACATTAAAAATAAAATAAATGTTATTCCCCTTGATCTTCAAGAATAGGATGTGGAAATATGGAAATATAGATTAGCCAAATTGTTTTACCTGAGCATGACACAAAAACTAAGGACTTATTAGCCAGCCCCACTCTGTTGTTTATGATTTTGTTATCGTGGAGGACTGATTGGTCTCATTGATTCAAGTTGAAATATAAATGCTGCTCTCATGGAATGGCATGCTTTGAGCGCTACTGAAAAGTGCAATTTACATGTGAAAAATGAATGCCATATTCTGCATTTGCTATTGGCCTATTGTTTACCTTTTTGTTGGTGACACTTTGACATCTTGATAATATGCAGCTGTTTAAAGGGCAAATCCACAGATGAAACAATAACAAAACTGTCTCCCCGCGTCTGTTTTGGTAAAAAGCTGAGGGATGGGCCTGGAGAAATGTAACCACTCTCTGATGAATAGACAAAGCTATGGATGCAAGGACTGAACATCCATGATATAAAACTATTGTTTTAACCATGTTATGAGGCTATACAGTGTTTGTTTACAATGACAATGGACACACCTACTCATTGCAGGGTTTTTCATTATTTTGACTATTTTCTACATTGTAGAATAATAGTGAAGACATCAAAACTATGAAATTACACATATAGAATCATGTAGTAACCAAACACGTGTTAAACAAATCAAAATATATTTTATATTTGAGATTCTTCAAAGTAGCCACCTGTCACACCCTGGCCTTAGTATTCTTTGTTTTCTTTATTATTTTAGTTAGGTCAMGGTGTGACATGGGGAATGTATGTGTTTTTGTAGTGTCTAGGGTGGTTGTATGGTTTAGGGGGTTAAATAGAGTAGATGGGTTTGTGTTTAATATAGGTGTCTAGCTGTGTCTATGGTTGCCTGAATGGTTCTCCATCAGAGACAGATGTCATTAATTGTCTCTGATTGGGAGCCATATTTAAGGCAGCCATAGGCACTAGGTTACTGTGGGTAATTGTCTATGTTGTACGTTTGTAGCCTGTGTGTGCACTTACGTTATTAGCTTCACGATTCGTTTGTTGTTTTGTTTCAGTTTGTTATAGTGTTTGTTGCGTGTTTTTTTCCCCTTTCTCTACAATAAAAGAGAATGTATTTTGCACACGCTGCGCCTTGGTCCACTTTCTCTCAGCAAGACGATCGTGACACCACCCTTTGCATTGATGACAGCTTTGCACACTCTTGGAATTCTCTCAAACAGCTTCATGAGGTAGTCACCTGGAATGTATTTAAATTAACAGGTGTGCCTTGTTAAAAGTTAATTTGTGGAATTTCTTTCCTTAATGCTTTTGGAACAATCAGTTGTGTTGTGACAAGGTAAGGGTGGTATACAGAAGATAGCCCTATTTGGTAAAAGACCAAGTCCATATTATGGCAAGAACAGCTCAAATAAGCAAAGAGAAATGACAGTCCATCTTTACTTTAAGACATGAAGGTCAGTCAAGGACAATTTCAAGAACCTTGAAAGTTTCTTCAAGTGCAGTCTCAAAAACCATTAGGCGCTCAGATGAAGCTGGCTCTAATGAGGACTACCACAGGAAAGGAAAACCCACAGTTACCTCTACTGTAGAGGATAAATTCATTAACTGCATTCATTAACTGCATCTCAGATTGCAGCCCAAATAAATGCTTCACAGCGTTCAATTAACAGACACATCTCAACATCAACTGTTCAGAGGAGACTGCGTGAATCAGGCCTTCATGGTCGAATTGCTGCAAAGAAACCACTACTAAAGGACACCAATAAGAAGAGATTTGCTTGGGCCAAGAAACACGAGCAATGGACATTTGAGCGATGGAAATCTATCCTTTGGTCTGATTAGTCCAAATTTGAGATTTTTGGTTCCAAACGCCGTGTCTTTGTGAGACGCAGAGTAGGTGAATGGACGATATCCACATGTGTGGTTCCCACTGTGAAGCATGGAGGAGGAGGTGTGATGGTGTGGGGGTGCTTTGCTGGTGACACTGTCTGTAATTTATTTAGAATTCAAGGCACACTTAACCAGCATGGCTACCACAGAATTCTGCAGCGATACGCCATCCCATCTGGTTTGCGCTTAGTGGGACTATCATTTGTTTTTCAACAGGACAATGACCCAACACACACCTTCAGGCTGTGTAATGGCTATTTGACCAAGGAGAGTGATGGAGTGCTGCATCAGATGACCTGGCCTCCACAATCACCCAACCTCAACCCAATTAAGATGGTTTGGGATGAGTTGGACCACAGAGTGAAGGAAAAGCAGCCAACAAGTGCTCAGCATATGTGGGAACTCCTTCAAGACTGTTGGAAAAGCATTCCTCATGAAGCTGGTTGAGAGAATGCTAAGAATGTGCAAAGCTGTCATCAAGGCAAAGGGTGGCTACTTTGAAGAATCTCAAATATAATATATATTTTGATTTGTTTAACATGTGTTTGGTTACTACATGATTCCATATGTGTTATTTCATAGTTTTGATGTCTTCACTATGATTCTACAATGTACAAAATAGTAAAAATAAAGAAAACCCCTGCAATGAGTAGGTGTGTCCAAACTTTTGACTGGTACTGTACATGGTGCATAAATAAGCGTAGGTTGACGTAGCAGAGGGTCTGTTGATATACCCGGCCGCCAAACAAATAGAAAACCGTCCGGAAAGCAACCACTGCATTTTTTGTCTGCGCCAGGTACACCGCCATTTAGGTGTAACCAACCCAAAACATAGGGTATAGCTCAACCAAGTCATGGTCACCAGACAATAAGAATAGTTGCCGTTCTAAATCTAGCTCTTCATCCATATGTTCCTTCTACATATTTAAGTGGCGGTAGCGTAGCCTAGTGGTTAGAGCGTTGGACTAGTTACAAGATTGCAAGATCGAATCCCTGAGCTGACAAGGATAAAAATATTTCGTTCTGCCCCTGAACAAGGCAGTTAACCCACTGTTCCTAGGCCATCATTGAAAATAAGAATTTGTTCTTAACTGACTTGCCTAGTTAAATAAAGGTAAAAAATATATATAAGTTGGTGCATTAACAGGCCAGGAGGAACTACTCTTGTTTGATCTCATTGAACAAGGTCATCAACACTGCACCACTAAGTCATAGAATAGGGCCTGTAGGCCAACTCGTTGGCATTGAAACCAAAGTAAGTTTAACTATGTGTAGACATGGTAGTGATGTTGTGCGAGCAGGACGTGTGTGGGTGAAGTTGATGCAAGTCATCGGTTCCATCATGTACAGTTCATCGTAGAGCAACATGGAACATTCCATTTGTGTTATATCTTGTCAACAGTTATATCCTCTAAGCCATTGAAGTTTTACCGTTGGCTCATTGTCAGGTAAACTTTCATAAACTGACTAGGGAGGGCACAGGAAATCACAAATACACACACACACACACACACATGTATTTGAGAAAGAGCAAAGTGTACCAGGCAGCAGAGTATTTACCAGTTGAGGTTCATATGACAGATGGAAGAAAAAGGAAGTGCGATTGTACTGTATGTATCATGCTTCTTTCAAGCTCTAGCTTCCACAGAGTTTCCGTTTTGATGACAAACGATTGTTAATCAACATTTCTTGGAAACATACGTTTTTTTTTTGAGCGTCACAAATTGTCACAACATTTGTGTCAGGCCTAGTTATTTATCAGTAGCTGTACTTTACTTTACTATTTATATGTGCTTTTTACTCCCATACATTTTCCCTGACTCCAAAAAGTTCTCGTTACGTTTCGAATGCTCAGGCAGGACAGCAATATGGTCCAATTCACGCACCTATCAATATAATGCGTTGTCAACTCTACTGCTTCTGGTCTAGCGGACTTACTAAACACAAATACTGCGTTTGTAAATGGTGTGTTGGAGTGTGCCCCTGGCTGTCCGTAAATGTAAAAAAACAAGTAAATCGTGCCGTCTGATTTGCTTAATATCAGGAATATGATCTATAGCTTTTACTTTTACTCAAATATGAACGTTTAGTACTTTTTTCAGTATTTAAAACCATATACTTTTCAAACTTTTACTCAAGTAGTATTTTACTGGGTGACTTCAACTTTTACTTGAGTCATTTTCTATGAAGGTATCTTTACTTTTACTCAAGTATGACAACGGGGTACTTTTTCCACCAGCGTCTCCTTTTTTGTCTTGACATTGAGTGGGACTTCAATATTCATGATAACTTATCTTTTCCCCCTGATAGACACACCATGGACCTTGATCACACTGTTTTTCCTGCCCAGTAAAATCAAGAACCCAACAGCATCTAATGAGAAAACACTTATTAACCCCCCCCCCCACCTTTACCCTCTAAACAAATGTCCTGCCTAACCATTCTCTTTTATCAACCCTCGTCTAGCTGTTACTAAGCGAATCATCACACAATCCCTTAATTCTTAAATAATACACACAGCCACTCACTTTTATCAAGACATAATCGCTCCGGGGTGACAGGTAGTCTAGTGGGGTGGAAGGTAGCCTAGTGGTTAGAGTGTTGGGCCAGTAACCGAAACGTTGCTAGATCAAATCCCAGAGCTGACAAGGTAAAAATCTGTTGTTCTGCCCTAYAACAAGGCAGTTAACACACTGTTCCTAGACTGTCATTGTAAATAAGAATATGTTCTTAACTGACTTGCCTAGTTAAATACAAAATATATGTTCTTCAAAGTTAATGTCAATATAAGTTATTGTGAAGTAACATTATCATCATTGTTTTGTGATAACAGTAAAAATATTTATTGTGCTAACCAAGAAAACAGTGTCTGAATGACTTCAAATAAAAGGAACTTACCCCGTCTCTATGTGTGTGCAGTGTTGTAGTTTAACAGCACAGACTTACGGTCTTGTCTTAGAGAGTATAGTGGTGAAGAGAATAGAGGTGAGAAGAAACGCCCTAGTTAGCATCGTGTGTGTGTGTGTGTGTGTGTGTGTGTGTGTGTGTGTGTGTGTGTGTGTGTGTGTGTGTGTGTGTGTGTGTGTGTGTGTGTGGTGTGTGGTGTGTGTGTGTGTGTGTGTTGCGTGCGTGCGTGGGTGGGTGTGGGTGTGGTTAAGAACATTGGGCCCAGTAACCAAAAGGTTTCTGGTTCAAAACCCAGAGGCGACTAGGTCAGAAAGCTGTCAATGTGCCCTTGAGCAAGGCACTTAACCCTAATTGCTAGTGTAAGTCGCTCTGGGTAAGAGTGTCTGTTTATGTGTGAACATTTTGTTTTTTGATAATGATTCTCTGCTGCTCTGTGTTATCCAACCAAAATCCCCTGTTTGAAGTGTCTGCAGACAAGCCAAACAATCAACGGCCAGAGAACGATTAGTGTTAGCATTTAGGCTCACAGTGTTCCCTACCCCACGTCCCCATGACAACAAGTCACCATGGTCGTATCGTTCTGTACTAGATCTACTGTAGTGTGGTAGCAGAAGCAGCTCCCAGAACTGTTTGTGGGGTCTTGCCATCTCTACTGCTGTATTATCATACCAAACAATGGCACCAGTTTGGCAAGAGAGCACAAACAGATCTTGGCCTACATTATCACAGGGAATTGCACCACAGAAAAAGCCTTCCAAATAGCCTTGTAATGACCCTTTCATCTTTGTCTGCTTCTGGGTATCTGTGAAGTCTGAGTTGCATAAGAGCCCTGTAGATTTCACCTCTGTTTAACAGGGACAGACGTCTTTCACACGTCTTCCATAAGAAGGTCCCAGGGTTCTGTGCTAAACTGAAGGACAGATGTTTTGCTGCCTTGTATGTGAACCGGACTGACGGTGGAAGGAGGCGAGATCTCCAGGTAGTGTGACATGACAACAGGCTCTCTGTGCTGGGTAAAGATAGGGTAGAGGTGGCCCCTCGTGGATTACAGCCTTCACACTCTCCCAACCACCTTAGGCAGATTTGTGGGTCTCCCTTCCTACTCTGCCTTGGCTGCCTCCCACCTTGTCCAGCGGGGCCCAGACAGGGTGTTTGTCCTAAATGGCACCCTATTCCCTACATTGGGCACTACTTTTGACTAGAGCCCTATGGGGCATACATGGGGCATATGTAGACAATGTATGCATAGGAAATATAGGATACTACATAGGGAATAGGGTGCCATTTGGGACTCTAACTTGGTGAGGCCCCAAGTTCGGCCCCCCGCTCGTCACCTCTTTGTGGGCCGTGACCCCAAGTGACCTCGTGGCCTGGCAGCAGCATGATGGAATGCTGGGCACACTAAGACAAGAGCGTCAAAATAAGGAATTAGCCCACAATGTTTCTTATATCCTTATATTTAAATTGATAGGTGCCATTTTGAATTGACATTGAACCCTAATCCTAATCCGCATCGCGGAAGTTCACCTTTAAGCACGATTTAAATTTAAAGGCAATCTTTCTGCTTTTGCAGAGACTGCATTCATGGTAAACGCTGCCTAAGTCGGCTCAATCTGAAATCACCTTTACATTTCTATCACGCAATCTATAACGGTTCAGAGAAACAGATTGATTAGAGCCCTAAATCTGGAACGCCTCAGTTGTATCCCAAATGGCACCCTACATAGTGCACTGCTTTTGACCAGAGCCCTATGGGGGAGTAGGTATGCCATTTGGGACGTAACCTTGATCTAGCTGGGTGTACCTGGCGACAGAGGAGAGCTGAAAACATGTGGTCTATAGTTACACAACTGGGACCAGTCCAATCCTCAAACTGTTGACTTTTCCTTGGGTTGTAAAATGGTGGTATTTTTGTGACAAGGTTCACTGCTTTCCTGTTGCTCTCTGTGTTCTTTGTAACTGCAGACAACCCCTGTTCTCCTTGCCACCTTTTACAGGCTTATTCTAAAGCCAGTCATTATAGATGACGAAACATTGCATGGGTTTTCTTGAATAACAATCCTCGGTAACACTTTATTTGGATAGTATAATGTAGATGCTCTACAGACTATCAGTAACATTTCAACTAACTATCTACTAAACCTAACACTAGCTCTAACCTTAACCCCTAACCCTAACCTTAACCCCTAACTCTAACCTTAACCTTAACCCCTAACCCTAACCCTAACCCTAGCTCTAACCTTAACCCCTAACCCTAACCCTAACCCTAGCTCTAACCTTAACCCCTAACCCTAACCTTAACCCTTATCCTAACCCTAACCTTAACCCTTATCCTAACCCTAACCCTTATCCTAACCCTAACCTTTGTTCTAACCCTAACCTTAACCCTTATCCTAACCCTTATTCTAAACCTAACTCTAACTGTAACCTTAGCAAGCAGTTGCTTATCGACATATAGTTTGTTGATAATGGTAGAGCATCTACAGATGGAAAATCCAGACTATCAAATAAAGTGTGTCCAAATCCTGTATTGTTTTAAAACTCTTCCAGTTCATTACATTTCCAAGCAGTGATACAATTGAAAGCGCTTTCTTTTCATGCAAAAACGTAGTATATCCACCCCTGATATTGTTATTCAATGCCGCTGTGGACAATGACAGAGTATCTTAGATTTATGTAATTTTCTCAGCATCATTAGTGAATTATTTATGGAGCAGAGTGAATAGTAATGTGTCCAAGACTAGACCCTGTGGTACTCCAGAAACTCCCGGTTGACTGCCCTTCAAACAGCCTAGCCAATGTAAACATTTCCTTTAGGTCGATTGTCACAGCTATAACTCTAGGAGCTGAATAGATCTCCTTGTCTAACGGCGTGTCGTTATTTGAGCTTTCAGACTGAGGTGGTATACATGATACACAACCACCCAAACAAGGTCATAAAAAAACAGTCTGAGAGATGGATTGTGCTTGATAAAGTAAATACTCAGCCTACTTTCAAATGATGCTCTATAACTCTTTTGTATTTTTTTTATTTAAATAAAGATTTAATGGCATTTTACAGCGCCTAGATTAAAGTCCTGTTCTCCTGTTGGTCTCTCATTGTACGTTGTTCTGATTCTGACACAGCTTCTCGTTGTACTCATTTGTTTCAGTATAAGACTTGTTTTCTCATCTAGAGTTTTACAATTGAAATGAATATGTTGCACTTCCTGTCTCTCGGTCATTTCATACCATTGTTATGAACGTTCTCCAGCCACCCAGCACCTTAGTTGTGCCCTAAAAGCTTGTCATAAGCCCAGTCATTTTGAACAGGGGCTAATGACAGTTTCGTCTAAATTACACTCTGGAGTAGGCAAATATTTAGTAGGAACAACTTTGTCGCCATTATCATGTCATCAAATTTACTTCAGACAGATGGCAAAGTTCGTCAAAAAATAGCTATCAATGCTAACGTTAGCTAGCCTAAATCTGGTGGTCTCCCCTCAAACTTAGCCAACTAGCTAACATTATATACTACATCCAAACGCAATCTGGCAACATCAAAATGACGACAAAAGGGTTCCCCCACAAATTATTTGCCTATTTTAGAAATTACATTGTATTTCTAAGCCACTGTAATGCACTTTTGATGAAATCTTCATCAGCGCCAATTGACAAAGCATTGAGTAGAACGATCAGTCAGGCATCAGTCCTACAACGAATGTTCAAAACATTATTGTGATGAAATGTGCAACCCATGAATGGGAATAGGAGTGAGGTATTTCATTGTGCTCTCACAAGAAAAGATGGGTCTCTAATTCTGAACCACATCGTTGATCGTAACAAGCTCTTCGAGATAAAATAGCCCACCTTGATAGTGATGTCAAGGCCCCTACATCTCAGCCAATCATTCAGTCCATTGAACAGAACAGCAAGTCCCTACCACCTAAATACATTTCACACACTACTCCCTCTGGCAATTTAATGGTGATAAGGGGCTGCAACTCAAATGACACCCTACTGTGCACACATAAGGCTCTGG
Source organism: Salvelinus sp. IW2-2015 (assembly GCF_002910315.2). Taxonomy (NCBI): domain Eukaryota; kingdom Metazoa; phylum Chordata; class Actinopteri; order Salmoniformes; family Salmonidae; genus Salvelinus; species Salvelinus sp. IW2-2015. The sequence goes on from NC_036870.1 coordinate 31,300,302, forward strand.
TCAAATGGAGTGCACTATATAGGGGATAGGGTGCAATTTGGGACAGTGGCAAGGTACCTGAGGGATTAAAGGTAGGGGGTGTTGGCATAGTTGGGGGGCAGAGTGAGTGATGAGGGCTGATAACGTGTCGACACTTGCATTTCCAAGAGCGAGACACCCCCGCCTGTTTGGTAGTGCAATGAGACCCTCGGTTGGCACGGTGACAGACTGTGTGATGGTAACGGGAGGGCCCCCCCTCCCTCTGTGTGTGATGGGGGGATGGGGTGATGGGGTATGGGGGGGGGGGGGGGGGGCGGAGGTATCTCTGAGTGTTCAGGCCACAGGGTTTTAAAGCAGCACCATTGTCAGAGTGAGAAGGAAATGAGATGATTTAAGCTGCTCTTGAGACGATATGGGAGGGGGGTTGTGTTTGTCTGTGTGTGAGATCAAAATTGTGGGTCCACAAGAGTGTATGGATGTGTTTATTATCAATATCATCCAAAATTGGGATTTGCTAAAAGCGTTATGCACTAACGAGCCTACGGAGGAAGTCTGCTCAGTCACAGCCACGGTACCACTCATTCCCAGCATGCAGAGGAGTTCCTCCTGTCTTCCTTTCGTCCATGTCTGCCAATAGATTCTCCTGCGTGACAGATCCAGTACATGTGGACAGCCATTTTCAGAGAAACACTGCTTTGAAATAGAGATGAGAACATAGTGGTTATCTTCTGGTTATTTTATGGTCGGTATCCATCCATCCTGTGTGTTTTTGTGGCCAGGGGCGGAGGGGCCGGTGCGGGTGGGATTCCTAGGACCTGGGGGTTAAAAGTGAAGCTTCCCCCCATAGACACTGGATGGATAGTGATGGTGCCCCTGGCCTTCAAAATACACACAAACATGCATGAATGCAAACAGGCACGCACATACAGACGTGCACATATGTGTAAACGCACACAAACACACACACACACGGACACACAGTAAATCTAACCCCAACCTCTACTGGGTTCAGTCCTCCATTTTTTTTCCGGAGACGAACAGCCCTCAGCCAAGTGACCTATGTTAGGGTCATGCTATATACTAACTGCTTCTCCCTTCATTTAGAGATGCCTTCTCTTGGTTCTCCTCTATGGCTTTGCCACCCTCCAGCTATACCTACAATACCTACTTGTTAGACCCAGGCATGTTGTGTTAGATTCTTACCAAAACACCAGGAGGAACAAAACAAACAAAACGGACTAGTACAAAGACACAGGACAAAACAAACAAAACGGACTAGTACAAAGACACAGGACAAAACAAACAAAACGGACT
>NC_036870.1:31301605-31311700 GCF_002910315.2 Salvelinus sp. IW2-2015
AAAGACACAGGACAAAACAAACAAAACGGACTAGTACAAAGACACAGGACAAAACAAACAAAACGGACTAGTACAAAGACACAGGACAAAACAAAACAAAAGCAGTGATTACGCTCCAGATGGCACCCTATTCCCTATATAGTGCACTACTTTAGACCAGGGGCCTATTCCCTATATAGTGCACTACTTTAGACCAGGGGCCTATTCCCTATATAGTGCACACACTTTAGACCCAGGGCCTATTCCCTATATAGTGCACTACTTTAGACCAGGGGCCTATTCCCTATATAGTGCACTACTTCAGACCAGGACCATATTCRCTATATAGTGGACTACTTTAGACCAGAGCCCTATTCCCTATATAGTGGACTACTTTAGACCAGGGGCCTGTAGGGGATACAGTGCCATTTAGGATGTACAGAGTGATACAATAAATCAAAACACATATTTTGCTAATGTTTTTTTGCCGGTGTATCAAAATGCTTGTGTTCCTATCTCCGACAGTGCAGTAATATCTAACAATACACAACAATAAACGCAAATCCCCAAATAAAAAGAAACAGGCACTGTTTGGGTTGGAGTTTTCGTACTTTACTTAGTCTTTACATTTTTTTTGTCCTTCTCATAATCATAAACGTGAACTTGGGATATACTTATAGCAATTAAGATTACTCTTCCAGTCTACTTTTAAGAGACCATTAAGAATGGAACTTGGCTGAGGGCTGTTCGTCTCCAAACAAAATAAATTAAGTAATATAGATATATTAGAATGAGCAATATCAGAGTCTGGAATATAAATATCTATATATATGATGGTGTGTATAGACATTATGGACAGTGTAAGAATAGAAAAGGTGTGTACAGTAGTAGTTATATAGGATGGGCCTTGACTAGAATACACTATATGCATATGAAGTGGGTAAAACAGAATGTCAACATTATTAAAGTGACCAGTGTTCAATGACTATGTACATAGGGCAGCAGTCTCGAAGGTGCAGGGTTGAGTAACTGGGTGGTAGCCGGCTAGTAACAGTGACTAAAGTTCAGGGCAGGGTACTGGGCGGAGACCGACTAGTGGTGACTGTTTAACAGTCTAATCGCCTGGAGATAGAAGCTGTTTTTCATCTCTTTGGTCCCAGCTTTGATGCACCTGTACTCTCTCCACCTTCTAGATGGTAGCGGGTTGAACAGGCCGTGGCTCGGGTGGCTGAGGTCTTTGATGATCTTCTAGATGGTAGTGGGTTGAACAGGCTGTGACTCGGGTGGCTGAGGTCTTTGATGATCTCCTTGGCCTTCCTGTGACACCAGGTGCTGTAGATGTCCTGTAGGTTAGGCAGTGTGCTCCCGGTGATGTGTTGAGCTAACCGCACCACAATCTGGAGACCACTGCATTTGCTGATGGTGCAGTTACCATACCAGGCGGTGATACAGCCTGACAGGATGCTCTCAATGGTGCATCTGTAGAAGTTTGTGTGGGTCTTAGGGGCCAGATGAATTTCTTCAGCCTCCCTCCACACTGTTTGTGTGGATGGACCATTTCAGGTTGTCAGTGATGTGCACATCGAGGAACTTGAAGATTTTCACCCTCTCCACTCTCCGTCAATTTGGATGGGTGCGTGCTCCCTCTGCTGTCTCCTAAAGTTCACAATCGGCTCCTTCGTTTTGTTGACTTTGAGGGAGAGGTTCTTTTCCTGGCATCACGCCGCCAGGGCCCTCACCTTCTCCATGTAGGCTGTTGTGTTGTATGCAAACTTGATGATTGAATTGGAGACATGCGTGGCCACGCAGACATGGGTGAACAGGGAGTACAGGAGGGGGCAGAGCACACACCCTTGAGGGGCCCCTGTGTTGAGGACCAGCGAAGTGGAGGTGTTGTTTCCTACCTTCACCACCTGGGCCGGCCCGTCAGGAAGTCCAGAACACAGTTGTCCAGGTGGGATAGGGCAGTGTGCAGTGCGATGGCAATTGCGCCATCCATGGGTCTGTTGGGGTGGTATGCAAATTTTAGTGGGTGTACGGTTTCGGGTTAGGTGGAGGTGATATGATCCATAACTAGCCTCTCAAAGCATTTCATGATGACAGAAGTGAGTGCTACGGGTCGATAGTCATTTAGTTCAGTTATCTTTCCTTTGTTGGCTAAAGGAACAATGGTGAACATCTTGAAGCAAGTGGGGACAACAGACTGGGATAGGGAGAGAATATGTCCGTAAACAGCCTTGCGAGGATTAACACCCTTAAATGTCTTTCTCACGTCGGCCACGGAGGATGTGAGCTGACAGTCCTTGTGAGCGGCGATGACCTGCGTCGGCGCCACTGTGTTTTTCTCGAAGCGAGCGAAGAAGGTGTTTAGCTCTTCCGGGAGCAAGGCTTTGGTGTTCTCGACGTGGCTGGTTTTCCCTTTATAATCCGTGATTGTCTGGAGTCTCTGCCACATACGCCTCGTATCTGAGCTGTTGAATCGCGACTCCACTTTATCTCCTTACTGATGTTTTGCCTGTTTGATTGCCTTACGGAGGGCATAGCTGGACTGGTTGTAGTCACCACAACATCTTCTATGCACTTCCTGATGAACTCAGTCAATGAGTAAATGTATACATTAATGTTATTCTCATAGGCAATGCAAACCATCCTTGCTGCAAGGCTCATTGTGCTGTCTCTGGTACGAGTGGCGGTTGGTCGTTTGGTGGAAACAGGGTTTCCTGCATACTCTGGTCACTCTGATGAATGGGTGTAGTCTGGGGGAAGTTCTTCATGAACTCATTGGGTGTAGTCTGGTTTTCTAGAAGACCAGGGGTACGTCACAAATGGCACTCTATTCCAGTAGTGCACAAGTAGTGCACTATATAGGGAATAGTTTGCCATTTGGGACTATTGCTCAGAACCGTCTCTGTGAAAACTAGATATCTTGTGAAAGAGTCTGACTGTTGTTGTGGTGGTTGTTAAGAGCCATGTTGGGTTTAGTAATGAATGGCACAATCCTGCTGTTTGTGTTTGAGGAACATCTCTGCCTGGGCTTACTGAGGCAATGTTTTATCAATGTTGTGGGAGTATATTCTCCCTCTCTCTATTTCACATGCACGCACGCTCGCACACAGCCCAGGGAGAAGGTCAGGTCAAATGTAACACGATGGTGAGAGAGTGGACCTCAGTGTGTGCCCTTCTGTGTCTCACCAACAAGCCATTCAGAAATGACGAGCTGGTCACTGACGTCTTTCAATGGGTCGTTTCCTTCCTTAAATCCCACAGCTGCTGAGAAACAGTCAGCTACCGCTAAAAACAGTTTTCAGTCACACATTATTGGGAAAGATAACTAAAGCTGCACACACACACAAAGAGTCACCGGTCGGTGGTGAGCACTGTAATTTAATTACTTCTCCCTGCCATCCGGAGTGGTTTCGCCTCAATGCCGTGTTCTAATCCACGAAAGCTTCCCTGGTACAGCACCATTCTGTACTCTCTGTTTAGGTTCAAATAGCATTCTAGTTTGTGCAGTTTTTTTGTTAATTCTCTCTCTCTCAACCTCTCCCCTGTCTCTGTGTCTCTCTCTGTGTCTCTGTGTCTTTCATTTTTCTACGCTCTTCTGTATGCTCTCTCTGTGTCGTCACGTTTGCTGTTGTGGTGTGGCCACCCTCGCGTGGGCCTCTCCAAACTCCGTGTGGTGGCGCTCTGGCCAGTGTGGATAGTTACGTTTTATTATTGGTCCTCTCCTCTCTTTGGATCGTTGTACACGAATCAGACCTCTTATTCATCCATGCTATCTTCTATGATCGGCGTTCGCTCTTTTTTGCGTTTCTTGTCTTATTCTCTCTCTTCCTGCATACATTGGCCCCATGTTTTGCTCTTTTGTCTTTAACTTGATACTTGGTTTATCACTTTCTCTACTTTATATCTCGGATCTCTCTATCTCATGAGACTCGGCTGTCTACCTCTAACACACATCTCTTAATACGATGTTCTCTTCCACCTCTTCCTGTTCTGGTCATCTCTCTCTCTGTGTCTCTCTCTCTGTGTGTCGCTCTCTCTGCTGATGGCTCTGCTTCTTCATTCCTAATCCTCGCGATAACGTTAGTCCTCTCTCTCTTCCATGTTGCTTCTCTCCTTCCTCTTACTTGTCCTGCTCCCTCTCTCTCCAGGGCTTCATCTCTCTGTGATAGCGTGTGGCGGGAGGCGATTTACTACTGCTCTTACTCTCTCTCTGGGTACGGTTCTGGGGTCATCTCGTCGTCCAAGAGTCTCTGTCTACTCTTCCTCACTCTGTTCTCTCTCTCTCTCTGCGTCTCGCTCTCTCTGGTCTTCTTCTCTGCCTGGTGTTCTCTCTTTCTCCTGTGTCTCTCTCTACCTTCATGTCGTCTCTCTCTCTCTCTGTGTCTCTCTCTCTCTGATGTGTCCTCTCTCACTCCATAGGTACATCTCTCTGCCCTCCTCTCGTATGTCCTATGTATTGTATATCTGTCTCATCTCTCTCCTCTTAGTTGTCTCATCATCCTGTTCAATGCCTAGTCGATATACTCAACATTTACTCTCTGGTTTTTATTTCACGATTGTCATCTCTTCTCTCTCATCACTCTCTCATGTGTTCTTCTCTCTCTCTCTCTCTCTGAGTGCTTGTTCTCTCTCATCTACCGCTCTCTCTTCGTTTCCTCTCTTCCATCTCGTCCACTATGTTATTATTCTCCTTCTCCTGTAACTTGGCTCCCTCGTGTCTCTCCTGCTCTGTGTGTCTCTCATCATGTTCCTTTGTCTCACTTCGTCCTTACTACAAACGTCCAAACAACACAATATTCTTTACCAAAATGTATAGTGTATCCTCTCTCATTGTAGTTTGTTCTTCTCTCTCTGTGTCGTCTCTCATCTACTCTCTCTCTCTTCTCTCTCTCACTCTCTCTCCTCTTCTCCTCTCTCTTTTTTTTTTTCCCGTCCTTCTTTTTTCTTTCTTTTTTTGTTGTTTGTGTGTGTGGGTTTCTCCTCTGTGTGGGTGGTGGCGTCGTCTTGGCGGTGTTCGTTGGGGGGGCGTGGTCTTCTGCTGGCGGCGGGGGCGTGCGTGGCTTCTCTCGTGCTGCGTGCGTGCGCGCGGGGGTCTCTCTGGCTTACGTACGGGTGTCCTCCTCTTCTTCTCCCTCTCCTCGCTCATACGCTCTCCCATACGCCCCACTCACCTTCCTCTCTCTCTCTCTCTCTCTCTCTCTACTGTCTCTCTCTTGTCTCTCTCTGTCTCTCTCTCTCTCTCTCTCTCTCTCTCTCTCTCTCTCTCTCTCCTCTCTCTCTCTCTCTCTCTCTCTCTCTCTCTCTCTCTCTCTCTCTCTCTCTCTCTCTCTCTCTCTCTCTCTCTCTCTCTCTCTCTTGTCCTGAACATCAACAAAACATAGATGGCGTGTTACGGTACCACCATTCTGTGCAACAAAATAGGTCATCATTTGTAGTCTTACCTGTATAAATAAAGGTGAAATAAAATAAACATTGAAACCCCATTCAGTCATAATATTGACTACGTTTTGTTTGGTCAGTTATGGTTCCAAAAACTGAGTTTGTAAAGAGGACATTTTGAACAGAGGCAGGAAGCCGATCCAACCCGTTTAAAAACATGGAAAAGCAAATTAGCACTGTCTTCCGATTGCTGAACATATCACAACAACAGCAACAGATAAGAGTTGCAGCATTTCGCTTCCTGACAACAATATTTACCTATAGATTAGATGACAGTTTCCTTGGAACTATGTTATGGACATACGATAACAGTTCAGAAGTACAGTACAGTTAGGAATAGTACAGTATAGTACATTACAGAAGTAAAAAATCAGACGGACCTCTGAAATACAGTAAAATGCCGACAATGTGTTGCTGTCTGCAGTTGTCAAGTAAAAGACTTGCTGATTATGTCAGATTAACCTGCTTCAATTAAATAATGTTTGACAGTAACTTCAAATTCACAATGTTCCTAAAAATAAAAAAATACTATGGTAGAATGGGATTGTTTACTGTGAAATACTTTTTACATTCCGTAAACAAACTAAATCTGAAGGGTTTTAACCATGCAAACAATATAATTCCCCCTATTTTCTTCTGTGGCCATGTTATTTTGATCTGCTACGTATACTGTATCACTGACTGACCAAACTTTTCATCTGCGTCCCAAATCACACCCTATTCCCTTTACAGTGCTCTCCCCATAGGCCCAGAGGCCTCTGGTCAAAAGTAGGGTTGCAAAGCTACCGGTAATTTCCCAAAGTTACCGGAATCTTCAGTAATTTTGGTAATTAACAGAAAATCTATGGCAATCTATCGTCATTTTGGTAATTTATACTTGAATAAAATGTTTTATTCAGATATAGTATAATTTAAAAAAAATATCCGTGTCATATTGTTTCTTTTAGATAGACCATGTGGTTCAAGAGTATTTAGCCTAATTGATGAAAAAAGCATCTAATCAACAATGGAATTATTTTCAATTAACTCTGCAACTCTTCTACTTACTTTCTTCACAACTGCCACCAGTTTGACGCTAAAACCTTGACAACAAATACATACTGGCATAGTAAAATAAATAAAAATCTAAAGGACATTTCATGCTGATGTAACCGATGTGAAATGGCTAGCTAGTTAGTGGTGGTGCGCGCTAATAGCCTTTCAAACGGTGACGTCACTCGCTTTGAGACCTTGAAGTAGTGGTTCCCCTTGCTTTGCAAGTGCCGCGGCCTTTGTGGAGCGATGGGTAACGATGCTTCGTGGGTGACTGTTGTTGATGTGTTCAGAGGGTCCCTGGTTCGCGCCCGGGATGGGGTGAGGGGACAGACTGAAAACACTCATACTAAACACCAATGGTATTTACTAAGGTGATTTGTATTTGGGACAATGTTTTATGGCTTTGTCATTCTATTTTTAATTTTTTAAATCATCTTATTTGATTATTTCATATATTTTACATGTGATAAGGCCGGAGAGAGGTCCCGAGACACCTGTGATAATCTGAAGTACCCAAAAAGGGCCACTAGATGTCTTGTGATAGATTACATAAAATCCTTGAAAAATACCACAATTCTGGTAGTCTACTGGTAAACTTTGCAAGTCTCCAGTAATATACCCTCCCTTTGCAACACTAGTCAAAAGACGTGCACTATTAAAAGGAACAGGGTAGGACGTAGCCTTCGTTTACAATCCTAATCCCCATCAAGTTGGTGTACACTGACATCACAATAGACTTTCCAGAAGCTTCTCCTGGACTCTAGACAGATGCTGTGGAGTTAAGAGAGTGATCCAGGTAACAAAAGCTGTAAAATAGACTTTATAGCAGAGGAAAAAGACATTTGGAAAGGAATTCATATCCGGCATAGTGCCTGAATTTAGCCAACCATTTGTTTTTGCTATTGAGTATATCTGGGCACAGGAACTGTATATGATGTTTATGTTCGTAGGCTTCTGACCACGGAAAGGGATCACTCTTTAGTGTTTCTTTTCAGCAAACATATCTGTCATCAGAAATCACTTTATATTTCCAAATCACGGACCAACACAAGTTTTGAGCCAGAACTGTGGGAAATATTCCGGGAAGCAATGCTTCGTAACAGCAATACTTATTCATATCAAATATACCTATTTGATATTCAGGAACACATCATACCATATTCATTATGTTGACTTACTGCTGCTCATCATACGCTACGATCTCTTATCAAGATCCATTGCTGTGTATCATGGCTAACCTCAGCACAACCCACCCCTCATCTCTTATGAATAATATCACTGGGCTCGTATTCACTGGGTATCTCAGAGTCGAAGGGCTGATCTAGGATCAGACCCCCCCCGTCCATGTAATCTTATTCATTATATTCTATATTCAAAACTGATCTCAGCACTCCTACTTGTTGTCTTAGGTCTCTCTTTATGTAGTGTTGTGTTGTCTCTCTTGTCGTGTTGTGTGTTTTGTCTTATATCTGTATTTTGCCTGTGGTCTTTTGGTAGGCCGTCATTGTAAATAAGAWTTTTTTCTTAACTGACTTGCCTAGTTAAATAAAAGTTAAATAAAATAAAAATAGAAAAACTCTGAGATTATTTATTTTWAAAAACGGTCCTAGGTCTGTTTCTTCCCAGCGTAACCCAGTAGCAAAAACCCCATTATTCTCTGAGACTGGCTGACTGCATCGCCTCAACAACTAACTGGAGGAGAGGTCATTAAACTGTAGAGAGCCCTGCTTTTCCCCAGTCAGCTAAAAATATGGAATCCTCATAAAAACACTACATTGGGCTGAACCAGCACTGTCCCCCAAATGAAACCCTATTCCCTATATAGTGCACACAGATTCCTATAAACTCTGGTCAAACGTAGTGCACTATGTTATGAATAAGGTGCCATCCTGGGACACAGCCATAAAGGTGGAATGAAAACAGGGCACGGTACCAGCTGTAAGACTCCTGAGAAACAAAATGTTAATCCTGACCTGAGGTAACTTGGTGTGTGTCCCATATGGCACCCTATTCCCCACATAGTGCGCTACATAGCTCCCCTGTTGTGCTGAGGCTCCATGATATTCCAACTCCACTCTGGCTGCCAGCTAACTAACCCCCCACCACTACACCCCCACCCCCCTCACTACAAACCCCCACCACCCCACCCCACCACCCACCACCCACCACACCACTACACCCCACCACACCACCCCCCACCACTACACCCCCACCACCCCCACCACTACACCCCCCACCACCCCACCCCCCACCACTACACCTCACTCTGAATCCAACCAGACTTCTTCAACAATCTCAGAGGCTAGAACATAGGAACGCCATGTGAACAGCAGAGACAAAAACAGAACGAAAAATATATAGATTTTGCATGCTTTCTAGGAATGCCTCAATGAGAGCCTTACAGGGTAAACGATGCTAATCTGTCAAGGATCTTTAGATGTGTAGAGACACAGGACAATCTACAGTTTATTTACATCTGTAAGGAGACTTTGCTCTTCCAACATTTCACCCACTGACATTCAGTCTGCACGTGATAGGTTTTCTGCATGGTTTTGCGAATTACTCCAGATGTTTGAAGTTACACAGAAACTTTACGAACCTTTGAAATATAAGCTCAAGTAAGCTCCTGCTTGCCTTGGTCAGCCGATCAGACTGATACATGCACTTCACAGACAGGACAGTATTACCCGATTCACCCAATCTTTGTTGTTGCCAAACGAGAGACAAAGTCAGACCACAGCCAATTCATCTGAATCGTTACTGATACGATCATCCCTGCTACAACTATTTATATTCATATAGTGTGTTCCCGTGGACTATCCTTTGTTCAGACTGTTGATTGGACTATCCAGTGTACTATCCCTTGTTCAGACTGTTGTTTTTAGTCCTCCGGGTGCATTGGAATAATGGAGAGTTTATCAGAGAACATTTCTCATAGAGATAATGCAATCCTGGTAAGGTGCCAAATCATTGTCATGTAGAGCTCAGATAWCTCTGTCATTTTGGATATAGCATTTCACATCATGATATTCCCTGGGTTCATTGAGGGGCATAAAACAGTATTTCAGTGTGTCATCATTCCAAACTCTGCAACAAACATGACCAATAACCTTATGAGTCAAGCAGCTTTACTGCCTCAAGGAACTGGTATACAGTGGGGCAAAAAAGTATTTAGTCAGCCACCAATTGTGCAAGTTCTCCCACTTAAAATGATGAGAGAGGCCTGTAATTTTCATCATAGGTACACTTCAACTATTCTCCACCTCAACCCCACCCTGCAGTCAGGTTATGTTCTCCACTCTACCCCACCCTGCAGTCAGGTCAGAGTAGACCCGGTCCATTAGTTATGTTCTCCACCTCTACCCCACCCTGCAGTCAGGTCAGAGTAGACCCGTCCATTAGTTATGTTCTCCACCTCTACCCCACCCTGCAGTCAGGTCAGAGTAGACCCGGTCCATTAGTTATGTTCTCCACCTCTACCCCACCCTGCAGTCAGGTCAGAGTAGACCCGGTCCATTAGTTATGTTCTCCACTCTACCCACCCTGCAGTCAGGTCAGAGTCAGACCCGGTCCATTGTTAACAGCATGTTGCGCTCTCCCATAACGGCTAGGCAGCAACATGAGGACTGTATCCCT
>NC_036870.1:31317740-31319426 GCF_002910315.2 Salvelinus sp. IW2-2015
GAATGGCATCCTATTCCCTTTATAGTGCATTACTTTTGACTAGAGCCCTATGGGGAAAAGAGTGCCCTTTGGGACACAGATTAACTATTTTATCAACCCACAGTTCACCTCAGTGGTTGAATGTAATGCTGTAGAGATTCATATCACATACTTTAGAAAACATCTGAGTCAAGACTACCCTGGCTTCTGTTTTCGTTCTGTCTGCTCAGCTTCTTGGTGCAGATCAAAACTGTCTATGAGGAGCAGAGAAGTGGGTCACGGAGGCCGTGCTGCTCTCTTTTTTCAGCCAGTCTTTACCCCTCACGGCAAGGCTCCAGGCCAGCCAAACATTACTCCCCCTGGCCGACAGAACTCAGAGGATAGGCTCGCATCCTCATCCTTGTTATAGAAATGGGGAAAATGTTGTTYAAAATAATGTCCAGGTCTTGAGAGAACTGTGTAAATGGAATTCTCAGAGGACGGTTGGAATTCATACCTGATTTCCTCTTTTTATGAGTGTCACGCCCTGGCCTTAGTTATCTTTGTTTTCTTTATTATTTTAGTTAGGCCAGGGTGTGACATGGGGGATGTTTGTGTGTTTTTTGTCTAGTCTAGGGTGTGTGTATTGTCTAGGGGGTTTTGGTAGAGTTCATGGGGTTGTGTTCAGTGTAGGTGTTTATGTAAGTCTATGGTTGCCTGGATTGGTTCTCAATTAGAGACAGCTGTCTATCGTTGTCTCTGATTGAGAGTCATATTTAGGCAGCCATAGGCATTAGGTAGGTTGTTGGTAATTGTCTATGTCTTGATGTTAGTTGCTTGTGTCTGCACTTTCGTTTTGTAGTGTCACTGTTGTTTTTGTTTAGTTTGTATTAGTGTTTGTGTTTGTTTTCATCTTCAAATAAAAGAAGATGTATTTATATCACGCTGCGCCTTGGTCCTCTCTTTCACCTAACGACGATTGTGACAATGAGACTAATCTTGGAGCAATCATATGCCCTTATCTAACCCAGGTGTCAGGATGCCTCTACAACAGGAAAAAGGGTTCTAGACAGCCAAACAGCACACTGCTGTGAACCCATGTATTTTTTAGACAGTTGTTTAAGGTGAACAAGTATAAGTTAAAATGGCGCCGGAAGAAATGGCAGCAGTTTTACGGGTGCCCAACCACCTTTTTTTGTACTATTGGTTAGAGCCTGTAAGTAAGCATTTCACATTCGGCGCACGCGACAAATTWACTTTGATTTGATTACAGTTTCTTAGGCCATGTGGGCTGGGCATCCTGAAGGTAAKTAAATAAATAAAATCAGGTGCCAGATTTGGTGGCTGAATCTGTCACATCTAAATATGTTGATTATGGAACATTCATTGTCTCTGAAGTTTTATAGGACAGTTGTCCTGTGTGTCATTACTCTCTTCCAGACAAGGGGAAATCCCAAAGCCTCAGGCTCACGGTCTGGTCCACCAACCCAGGCTATGTCCCAAATGAGGCAGCCATAGGCATTAGGTAGGTTGTTGTAATTGTCTATGTCTTGATGTTAGTTGCTTGTGTCTGCACTTTCGTTTTGTAGTGTCACTGTTGTTTTGTTTAGTTTGTATTAGTGTTTGTGTTTGTTTTCATCTTCAAATAAAAGAAGATGTATTTATATCACGCTGCGCCTTGGTCCTCTCTTTCACCTAACGACGATTGTGACAATGAGACTAATCTTG
>NC_036870.1:31321532-31327210 GCF_002910315.2 Salvelinus sp. IW2-2015
GCACCATTATCCCCTATATACAGTGTCTTTGGAAAAAGTATTCAGACCCCTTGACTTTTTCTGTATTTTGTTTACGTTACAGCCTTATTACCAAATCTATAAAAAAAAAAAAACACAAATATCTTATTTACATAAGTATTCAGACCCTTTGCTATGCGATTTGAAATTGAGCTCAGGTGCATCCTGTTTCCATGGATCATCCTTGAGATGTTTCTACAACTTGATTGGAGTCCACCTGTGGTCAATTCAATTGACTGGACATGATTTAGAAAGGCACACACCTGTCTATATAAGTCCAAAGTTGACAGTGCATGTCACATCAAAAGCCAAGCCATGAGGTTGAAGGAATTGTCCGTAGAGCTCCGAGACAGGATTGTGTTGAGGCACAGATCTGTGGAAGGGTACCAAAAAATGTCTGCAGCATTAAAGGTCCCCAAGAACACAGTAGTCCGGCCAAACTGAGTAATCGGGGGAGGAGGGCCTTGGACAGGGAGGTCACCAGAACCCAATGATCACTGACAGAGCTCTAGAGTTCCTCTGTGGAGATAGGAGAACCTTCCAGAGGACAATCATCTCTGCAGCACTCCACCAATCAGGGATTTATGGTAGAGTGGCCAGACAAAAGCCACTCCTCAGTAAAAGGCACTATGACAGCTTGCTTGGAGTTTGCAAAAGGCACCTAAGACTCTCAGACCATGAGAAACACGATTCTCTGGTCTGATGAAACCAAGATTGAACTCTTTGGCCTGAATTCCAAGCGTCATGTCTGGAGGAAACCTCGCAACATCCCTACGGTGAAGCATGGTGGTGGCAGCATCATATTGTGAGGATGTTTTTCAGCAGGACTGGGAGACTAGTCCCTTGAAAAGTAAAGTACAGAGAGATCCTTGATGAAAACCTTCCTCAAGAGTGCTCAGGTCCTCAGACTGGGGCGATGGTTCACCTTCCAACAGGACAACGACCCTAAGCACACAGCCAAGACAATGCAGGAGTGGCTTCGGGACAAGTCTCTGAATGTCCTTGAGTGGCCCAGCCAAAGCCCGATCAAACATGAACCCGATCAAACATATCTGGAGAGACCTGAAAATAGCTGTGCAGCAACGCTCCCCATCCAACCTGACAGCTTGAGAGGATCTGCAGAGAAGAATGGGAGAAACCCCCAAATACAGGTGTGCCAAGCTTGTTGTGTCATACCAAGAAGACTCGATGCTGTAATTGCTGCCAAAAGGTGCTTCAACAAAGTACTGAGTAAAGGGTCTGAATACTATAAATTAGCAAAAGTGTCTAAACCTGTTTTTACTTTGTCGTTATGGATATGTGTGTTAGATTGTTCAGGAAAAATGTACTATTTTATCAATTTTAGTAGAAGGCTGTAACATAACAAAATGTGGAAAAAGTAAAAGTAAAATACTTTCCGAAGGCACTGTAGTGCACTACTTTGACCAGATCCTATTGTAGTGCACTACTTTTGACCAGATCCCTATTGTAGTGCACTACTTTTGACCAGATCCCTATTGAGTGCACTACTTTTGACCAGATCCCTATTGTAGTGCACTACTTTTGACCAGATCCCTATTGTAGTGCACTCTTTGACCAGATCCTATTGTAGTGCACTACTTTTGACCAGATCCCTATTGTAGTGCACTTACTTTTGACCAGATCCCTATTGTAGTGCACTACTTTTGACCAGATCCCTATTGTAGTGACTCTTTTGACCAGATCCCTATTGTAGTGCACTACTTTTGACCAGATCCTATTGTAGTGCACTACTTTTGACCAGATCCCTATTGTAGTGCAACTTTTGACCAGATCCCTATTGTAGTGTCACTACTTTGACCAGATCCCTATTTAGTGCACTACTTTTGACCAGATCCCTATTGTAGTGCACTACTTTTGACCAGATCCCTATTGTAGTGCACTACTTTGACCAATCCCTATTGTAGTGCACTACTTTGACCAGATCCCTATTGTAGTGCACTACTTTTGACCAGATCCCTATTGTAGTGCACTACTTTTGACCAGATCCCCTATTGTAGTGCACTACTTTGACCGAATCCCTATGTAGTGCACTACTTTTGACCAGATCATCTCTCTCTCGAGCAATCATATGCCCTTATCTAACCCAGGTGTCAGGATGCCTCTACAACAGGAAAAAGGGTTCTAGACAGCCAAACAGCACACTGCTGTGAACCCATGTATTTTTTAGACAGTTGTTTAAGGTGAACAAGTATAAGTTAAAATGGCGCCGGAAGAAATGGCAGCAGTTTTACGGGTGCCCAACCACCTTTTTTTGTACTATTGGTTAGAGCCTGTAAGTAAGCATTTCACATTCGGCGCACGCGACAAATTWACTTTGATTTGATTACAGTTTCTTAGGCCATGTGGGCTGGGCATCCTGAAGGTAAATAAATAAATAAAATCAGGTGCCAGATTTGGTGGCTGAATCTGTCACATCTAAATATGTTGATTATGGAACATTCATTGTCTCTGAAGTTTTATAGGACAGTTGTCCTGTGTGTCATTACTCTCTTCCAGACAAGGGGAAATCCCAAAGCCTCAGGCTCACGGTCTGGTCCACCGACCCAGGCTATGTCCCAAATGGCACCTTAATCCCTATATACAGTGTCTTTGGAAAAAGTATTCAGACCCCTTGACTTTTTCTGTATTTTGTTACGTTACAGCCTTATTACCAAATCTATAAAAAAAAAAAAAACACAAATATCTTATTTACATAAGTATTCAGACCCTTTGCTATGCGATTTGAAATTGAGCTCAGGTGCATCCTGTTTCCATGGATCATCCTTGAGATGTTTCTACAACTTGATTGGAGTCCACCTGTGGTCAATTCAATTGACTGGACATGATTTAGAAAGGCACACACCTGTCTATATAAGGTCCCAAAGTTGACAGTGCATGTCACATCAAAAGCCAAGCCATGAGGTTGAAGGAATTGTCCGWAGAGCTCCGAGACAGGATTGTGTTGAGGCACAGATCTGTGGAAGGGTACCAAAAAATGTCTGCAGCATTYAAGGTCCCCAAGAACACAGTAGTCCGGCCAAACTGAGTAATCGGGGGAGGAGGGCCTTGGACAGGGAGGTCACCAAGAACCCAATGATCACTGACAGAGCTCTAGAGTTCCTCTGTGGAGATAGGAGAACCTTCCAGAAGGACAATCATCTCTGCAGCACTCCACCAATCAGGGKTTTATGGTAGAGTGGCCAGACAAAAGCCACTCCTCAGTAAAAGGCARATGACAGCTTGCTTGGAGTTTGCCAAAAGGCACCTAAGACTCTCAGACCATGAGAAACACGATTCTCTGGTCTGATGAAACCAAGATTGAACTCTTTGGCCTGAATTCCAAGCGTCATGTCTGGAGGAAACCTCGCAACATCCCTACGGTGAAGCATGGTGGTGGCAGCATCAAAAGAGAGAGTGATGGTGGGAGTGACATGCATAAAAATACCAATGATGTCAGAGTACCCATACTCTGTGACAACTGAAGCTCAGGAAACCTCACTCTGACATGGAAGCGAAAAACTACTCGAAAGGTCAACCCATAAGGGTCAAATGTAACACGATGGTCGAGAGAGTGACCTCAGTGGTGTGCTCCTTTGTGTTCTCACCAACAAGCCATTCAGAAATGACGAGCCGGTCATGTTGACGTCTTCAATGGGTCGTTTTCCTTGCCTTAAATCCACAGCTGCTCGAGAAAACAGTCAGCTACCGTAAAAAAACAGTTTTCAGTCCAACACACACAACACCCACACCATCCACACACACACACCACACACACCACACCACACACACACACAGCACACCACACATCGACACACACCACACACCCAACATGCACACACAGCACACACACACACACACACACACCACAACATAGCCACACACACACACACACACACACAACCACACACAAACAGTGAATCATTATGCTTGCTTAAACACCCACACGTGCTGTGGCTACTCCCACAAATACACCCAATGCCGGTGTTGATTAGCACTGCCTTTGCCTCAGTCCTACCAGTCTAATGGTGAGGTGGGCCATCTGTCCCACCAGTCCTAATAGGGTGGGTCCAGACCAGTCTAAGGTAGAGGGTGCCTCAGTCCTGCCAGTCCTAATGGTAGAGGTGGGCCTCAGTCGCCATGCAATGAACGGTGGCTAGTCTACCTAATGGGTAGAGGGTGGGCCTCAGTCTCTACTAGTCTCTAATGGTAGAGGGTGGGCCCTGCAGTCCTACCAGTCTAATGGTGGAGGTGGGCCTCAGTCATATCAGTCTATAATGGTGGATCTAGAGTATTATTAAGCATGGCTGTATTACAGTATGACTAGACAATAAACAGCTACATGTTGTCTTTAGTTGTCTCTATGCATGGACTTTACAGCATGGCGATCACAAAAATTACGTAATTTTAATCAACTGAAAAACAACCTGATATTCTCGAGTGGCGAGAAAAAAAGACCTTCCATTCAGAGAGAAGTAATAGAACGTTCCACTCCATAGACTGCATGGACAATTCCCCCAGCAACTGGGCTACAGTTTTACTGTTCATGGTGTCTTTGGATGGATGGATTAGGGACCAACTGCAGTTCCAGAGTGGAGGAGGTTGATATATGGGACGAAGAGAAAGTGGAGGAGAGGAGCTGTTGTCTCAGAAGACAGGAGAAGAGGAGGAGAGGAAGGAGTGGAGCCTGTTGTCTCAGAGACAGGAGAAGAGGAGGAGAGGAGGAGAGGAGCTGTTGTCTCAGAGCCAGGAGAAGAGGAGGAGAGGAGCTGTTGTTCAGAGACAGGAGGAGTGGAGGAGAGGAGGCTGTTGTCTCAGAGACAGGAGAAAGTGGAGGAGAGGAGGAGAGGAGCTGTTGTCTCAGAGACAGGAGGAGTGGAGGGAAGGAGCTGTTGTCTCAGAGACAGGAGAGTGGAGGGAGGAGGAGGAGCTTTGTTCTTCAGAGACAGGAGGAGTGGAGGAGTGGAGGAGAGGAGCTGTTGTCTCAGAGAAGGAGGAGAGGAGGAGAGGAGCTGTATGTCTCAGAGACAGGAGGAGGGGAGGATTGGAAGGAGAGGAGCTGTTGTCTCAGAGACAGTGAGGAGAGTGAGGGAGAGGGAGCTGTTGTCTCAGAGACAGTAGGAGAGGGGAGGAGGAAGCTGTTGTCTCAGAGACAGGAGGAGTGGAGGGAGGAGGAGAGGAGCTGTTTGTCTCAGAGACAGGAGAAGAGGAGGAGAGGAGGAGAGGAGCCTGTTGTCTCAGAGCAGGAGAAGAGAGAGGAGAGGAGGAGAGCTTGTGTTTCAGAGACAGGAGGAGACGGAGCTGTTGTCTCAGAGACAGGAGAAGAGGAGGAGAGGAGGAGAGCTGTTGTCTCAGAGACAGGAGGAGAGGAAGCCTGTTGTTCTCAGAGACAGAGGGAGGAGCGAGGAGAAGAGGAGCTGTTGTCTCAGAGACGGAGGAGTGGAGGAGGGAGGAGAGGAGCTGTTGTCTCAGAGACAGGAGAAGAGGAGAGGAGAGCTAGAGTCTCGGAGAGGGACTGGAGGGAGAGGGACTGTTAGTCTGACAGTGGAGGAGGAGGAGGAGAGGAGCTGTTGTCTCAGAGACAGGAAGGAGTGGGAGGAGAGGAGGAGTGGAGCTGTTTGTCTCAAGAGATAAGACTCTCCTCCAGCGTAAAACCGCCCTTC
>NC_036870.1:31333062-31342914 GCF_002910315.2 Salvelinus sp. IW2-2015
ATATTGTGAGGATGTTTTTCAGCAGGACTGGGACTAGTCCCTTGAAAAGTAAAGTACAGAGAGATCCTTGATGAAAACCTTCCTCAAGAGTGCTCAGTCCTCAGACTGGGGCGATGGTTCACCTTCCAACAGGACAACGACCCTAAGCACACAGCCAAGACAATGCAGGAGTGGCTTCGGGACAAGTCTCTGAATGTCCTTGAGTGGCCCAGCCAAAGCGCCGATCAAACATGAACCCGATCAAACATATCTGGAGAACCTGAAAATAGCTGTGCAGCAACGCTCCCCATCCAACCTGACAGCTTGAGAGGATCTGCAGAGAAGAATGGGAGAAACCCCCAAATACAGGTGTGCCAAGCTTGTTGTGTCATACCAAGAAGACTCGATGCTGTAATTGCTGCCAAAAGTGCTTCAACAAAGTACTGAGTAAAGGGTCTGAATACTATAAATTAGCAAAAGTGTCTAAACCTGTTTTTACTTTGTCGTTATGGGAGTATGTGTGTAGATTGTTCAGGAAAAATGTACTATTTTATCAATTTTAGTAGAAGGCTGTAACATAACAAAATGTGGAAAAAGTAAAAGTAAAATACTTTCCGAAGCACTGTAGTGCACTACTTTGACCAGATCCTATTGTAGTGCACTACTTTTGACCAGATCCCTATTGTAGTGCACTACTTTTGACCAGATCCCTATTGAGTGCACTACTTTTGACCAGATCCCTATTGTAGTGCACTACTTTTGACCAGATCCCTATTGTTAGTGCACTCTTTGACCAGATCCCTATTGTAGTGCACTACTTTGACCAGATCCCTATTGTAGTGCACTACTTTTGACCAGATCCCTATTGTAGTGCACTACTTTTGACCAGATCCCTATTGTAGTGACTGCTTTTGACCAGATCCCTATTGTAGTGCACTACTTTTGACCAGATCCCTATTGTAGTGCACTACTTTTGACCAGATCCCTATTGTAGTGCAACTTTTGACCAGATCCCTATTGTAGTGCACTACTTTGACCAGATCCCTATTTTAGTGCACTACTTTTGACCAGATCCCTATCTGTAGTGCACTACTTTTGACCAGATCCCTATTGTAGTGCACACTATTTGACCAATCCCTATTGTAGTGCACTACTTTGACCAGATCCCTATTGTAGTGCACTACTTTTGACCAGATCCCTATTGTTAGTGCACTACTTTTAGATCCAGATCTCCCTATTGTAGTGCACTACTTTGACCAATCCCTAGTGTAGTGCACTACTTTTGACCAGATCATCTCTCTCTCAACCGCCTTCCAGAACCTGTGGTACTGAAAGGTGATTATCCTAGCGTGCTGTGATCACTACAGCCTGGATCCTGCGCAGAGAGCGGGAAAGAGCTCAAGTTTCTAACGTTCCCAATGGTCTGCCCATGACAACACCACAGACAGGGACTATTCCCATTCCCCTCTCTATCCTGGGAATTTAAAAAAAGATTCCCTACCCTGCAGAAGAGAACGTAACTTTACACCGATCCACTTTAAAAKACAAGAGAGATAAGGTGTCTGCCTGTCGGTCCACAGGGTCCTGAGGGAGCCTGGTGGGAACACAAAGGAGGAGTTCCAAATGACACCCTCTTCATCTATATAGTGCACTACTTTTGGTCAGACACCTATGGGCCCTGGTCAAAAGCAGCTCACTACATAGGGAATAGGGTGCCATTTGGGATGCAGACAAAGAGAACAGGGATGACATACTGTTCTACACTGTGAGGTTGTGACATGTGTCCCCCCCCCCCTTGGGAATGGGGATTAGTATAGGTGTGGTGAGGAGCACGGATGACTGTCACCCAATACACCAATGTCTTGTTGGATGTCCCCAGGTGTCTGGTGACACGTGGTACGGAGGGACATTCGGTTTGTTGGAATGAATCACAGGCTATGGAGTAGAGAGATGGCCTGTGGCATGGTGTCATGACTCGGGTCAAGTGCCACGTCGTACTCCGTGTGACACTCTGTGACACATCATACTGCACTGACAATGCCTTAGGCATTTAGTCTGACCCCAGCAAGAGTATAGCTGTGTCGTGTGCGTATGAAAGAGTGTGTAAGCATGTTCTATAATGTAGATACATGGTGGTTGTTTCTACGTAAAGTTGACCTGTTTTTCTAAACCTCTGTTTGTGTGTCTGCAACATATGAAGTGAGAGACAAACTGTACAAACGTAATCTACAGTCTAGACATGTAGCTAATGGAGAGTCTGTGAAACTTACAACCCAATCTCTCCCCCCCCGGCCCCCAATCCCCCTCCTCTCAACACATATCTATCTCCCACACCGCTCCTCTTCCAGACAGACAGACAAGCCCTGAGGATCAGTCTCTTCACCTCAGACTGACAGCACATCATGTTCCCATAACCGCTCTGGGACTACGCACTAGCCTGGGAGTATGTTTTCAGAACGTTGTTGTTGAGCTGGCGGACTAGAGAGATGGTTGTGTGTCCCGAATGGCACACTATACCCTACATAGTGCACTACAGTGTAGGGGACAGGGTAGCCATTTGAGATACAAGGCATGGTTTCCTTTCTGATGTATTTCTTCTGTGAAGTTCAGCAAGGTTATGCTGCTGCAGATGTTGCCACGGTGATGAGAGGAAGGAGTCTGACATGGCTATTTCCCACAGCTGCACCGTGTCCGAGCTGCCGTTTCGTAGAAGCCCAGTGTGACAGAGGGAGAGAAACCGTTTACAGTGGACCGTCTCACAGTGTGACATCATTGCTGCATGGTAACACTGGCCAACACTGATTGCTAAAATATAAATATAAAAYCACTATTCATGTACTGAAAGAAAGCATAGGTTGTATAAATGAACATGTACATTCTATCTGCACCAATTTTTTTTTTTACAGAATTGATGGAAATGATTACTGGTAATAGTGTTTGATTGAAGAGCTATACAGTCGCTATAACTGTTAATTCCCTCTCAGCCATATAACAGACAAACATGTTAGATGAGTCCTGGCCATAGAAACTGCACAGTTATACAGTCTGTTATCCAGTTCCGGTGTGAAAACATTCGCCCTACAGTAGCCATTATCCTCTTCTTAAGCAACTCTTGTACACCATTGGCTGGCTGGGGCAATTCTTGTACACCATTGGCTGGCTGGGGCAATTCTTGTACACCATTGGCTGGCTGGGGCAATTCTTTTAAACCATTGGCTTGCTGGGGACGGGTAGTTTCTCCGGGAGACGCTACCCAGACGTTTGTAATTCCTCATGACACGGTCTTGGCCTGTCCTGCTGCAGGAGATTTACTAGTGGGAACGAGACATTTACGGGGGTTGCGGTGGGAAAGCGAGGCAGCGTCCCAAATCATCACCTTYTTCCCTATATAGTGCACTATTATGGGCCCCCGGTCAAAAGTCATTTTAGTCTATGCAACTCCGACATTGCTTGTTCCATTCTTTGACTTTTAGATTTGTGTGTACTGTTGTGGATTGTCAGATACTACTGAACCGGTCAGAGTCGTGTGTATAGGTGGCAGGGAAGTCAGGCGCAGGAGAGTCAAACGGAGTGTAAAATMGAGTCTTTTAATGAATGTCCACATACATGCTCCATAACACTAATAAGAAACGAACAAAATAAACAAATAGGGTACAAGACCGTCGCGCACCTATACACATAAAAAACAATACTAACAAGAAACAATCTCTGACAAAGACATGAGGAGAAACAGAGGGTTAAATACACAACTGAATGGATGGGATTGGAAACAGGTGTGTGAGAAGACAAGACAAAACCAATGGAAAAATGAAAAATGGATCAATGATGGCTAGAAGACCGGTGACGTCGACCGCCGAACACCGCCCGAACAAGAGAGAGGCAACGACTTCGGCAGAAGTTGCGACAGAACCGTTGGAGCTACACATTTCTCTAAGATAGGCTACTTATCGTAAAGGACGATATCAGCAAAAATGCTGCGATAAGTGGTCGTGTGGTCGGTGTCAATCACTTTCGGTTTATCGTCCAGCTTTACTACATAGTAAAGAGGGTGCCATTTGGAACGCTGTCCTGGAGAGACCATGGGCCGACGCCTAGGGTTCACTGGAGATATTAGGGGATGGGGGATCCAATCCTAATTTTCTGTCTGTGGATTTGAAGAAAATAAACTTAAAGAAAAGAGCACTGAAGAAGAGAATCTATCTTTCTTAGAGAGGAGATGGTGGTTTTGAGTTCACTGTTCAGTTAAACACAGAGGGGATGGTGTTTTGAGTTCACTGTTCAGTTAAACACAGAGGAGATGGTGGTTTTGAG
The DNA here is from genome assembly GCF_002910315.2 of Salvelinus sp. IW2-2015. Classification (NCBI taxonomy): domain Eukaryota; kingdom Metazoa; phylum Chordata; class Actinopteri; order Salmoniformes; family Salmonidae; genus Salvelinus; species Salvelinus sp. IW2-2015. The sequence goes on from NC_036870.1 coordinate 31,337,353, forward strand.
TTTCACTGTTCAGTTAAACACAGAGGAGATGGTGGTTTTGAGTTACTGTTCAGTTAAACACAGAGGAGATGGTGGTTTTGAGTTCACACTGTTCAGTTAAACACAGAGGAGATGGTGGTTTTGAGTTCACTGTTCAGTTAAAAACAGAGGAGATGGTGGTTTTGAGTTCACTGTTCAGTTAAACACAGAGGAGATGGTGGTTTTGAGTTCACTGTTCAGTTAAAAACAGAGGAGATGGTGGTTTTGAGTTCACTGTTCAGTTAAAACAAGAGGAGATGGTGGTTTTGAGTTAACTGTTCAGTTAAACACAGAGAGATGTGGTTTTGAGTTCACTGTTCAGTAAACACAGAGGAGATGGTGGTTTTGAGTTCACTGTTCAGTAAAACAGAGGAGTGTGTTTTGAGTAGTTCAGTTAAACACAGAGGAGATGTGATCAGACTGCATGGAAACCATTAGCCAGAAGACAGCAGTTCCTGACCACTCCTGACCACTCACAGACACCACAGGCTTGACTCATACTGGTGCTTTTTTTAGGAAGGATTAGCTGCCACTCCCACTGTGTGTGTGTGTGTGTGTGTGTGTGGTTTCTCTAATTGTTGGATTGGTCCCACCTGGTTCCTCTCTCCCTGTAGGGGTACAACCCTGGGAACACTCTGAAGTATCATTGGGAGTGATTGAGTAGGAGGAGGAAGGTAGGAACATTGGGAGTGGGGAGAGGAGGAGGAAGAGAGGAACCATTGGTAGTGAGAGAGGAGGAGGAGGAAGGGAGGAACCATTGGGAGTGGAGAGGAGGAGGAGGGAAGGGAGGAACCATTGGGAGTGGGGAGGAGGAGGAGAAGGGGGAACATTGGGAGTGGGAGAGGAGGAGGACAGGAAGGGAGGAACCATTGGAGTGGGAGAGGAGGAGGAGGAAGAGAGGAACCATTGGGAGTGGGAGAGGAGGAGGAGGAAGGGAGGAACCATTGGGAGTGGGAGAGGAGGAGGAGGAGGGAGGAACATTGGTGAGTGGGAGAGGAGGAGGAGGAAGGACCAGGGAGGAACCATTGGGAGTGGGAGACGAAGGAGGAGGAAGGGAGGAACATTGGAGTGTGAGAGAAGGAGGAGGGGAGTGGGTGAGTGGAGGAACAGAAGACAAGGAGGCTGTGTTTGTGAATGACCTAATGTCTGTGTGTGGTTCCACCTGAGCAAGCAAWCCCCCATCATTAGAATCACAGAGAGATGGTCTGTCCTGTCAGACACTGTGAAATGCCTTTATAAACAAGGCCATTTTGGAAAGAGTCTCTATCATTGCCATGTATCAGAACTAGGACACAGACACTGATACTTCCATTAAGAACTTTAACTTCCTTCTCCTATTTGGTTTTGCGGTCTAGTCTGGAGATATAGGAATAGYGGAGGCTACAGTGTCTTCTGAAAGTTTTCACACCCCTTGACTTTTTCCAGCTCCCAAAGCCCTTCTCCCCCTGATTGCTCATTTTGGCCGGATGGCCAGCTCTTTGAAGAGTCTTGGTGGTTCCAAACTTCTTCCATTTAAGAATGATGGAGGCCACTGTGTTCTTGGGGACCTTCAATGCTGCAGAAATGTTCTGGTTCTCTTCCCCAGATCTGTGCCTCTCGGAGCTCTACGGACAATTCCTTCGACCTCATGGRTTGGTTTTTGCTCTGACATGCACTGTCGACTGTGGGACCTTATATAGACAGGTGTGTGTCTTTCCAAATCATGTCAAATCAATTGAATTTACCACAGGTGGACTCCAATCTAGTTGTAGAAACAGCTCAAAGATGATCAATAGAAACAGGATGGGCCTGATCTCAATTTCGAATCTCATAGCAAAGGGTCTGAATACTTATGTAAATAAAGTATTTCTGTTTTTTATGTATAAAATAATGTATAAAACCTGTTTTCGCGTTGTCATTATTGGATATTGTGTGTAGATTGCTGAGAATGTTTACTTCTTTGACCCATTTTAGAATAAGGCTGTAACGTAACAAAATGTGGAAWAAGTCAAGGGGTCTGAATACTTTCRGAAGGCACTGTAGCTCTGGTTTACGTGGCTACTCTGAACACACTCTCACACATCTCACACATCTCTGGTTTACGTGGCTACTCTGAACACACTCTCACACATCTCACAGTTCTGTCGATACCACCTTCCGGCATTTAATCAAATCGCAACCAATGTTCACAGAAATTGAGGGGAGGTTGCTTGCAGACAGATTTATTTCGAGGGTGTTCTCCTCGAGAGTTTCGGCTCTGCCGTAAACGTTTGGGTCATGTGCAGAGATAGCTTTCTGGCCTGAGGGGCCGCCCATCAAAGACAATTCAAAGAACTCCTTGTCCATAGAAGCCTCTTGAACGTTTTGCTGGTGGTCGGCTGTCTGTGGGTTATACCGGGTTCAGTTATGCTCCTGTTGGAAGGTGAACCTTCGCACAATTTTTGCCGTAGTTCATAACCAATAAACGGCGCGTTGACAGCACTAAATATTTAAGTACTCGTGTTTTCTGTTTTTTCTTATTTCCAGTAAATCATTGCTAAGTCAACCAAGGAACGCCAGTTATTCGGCTTTTTGTATTATGGGCGATAATATTGTCGTTGTAGATTGCTATTGAACAGGAAATTATATCTTATTTGTTTATCTAATTTAGATTCGGTTCATTTCATGATAAGGGCTGTAAATGTAAAATATGGAAAGTAAGGGTCTGAATACTTTCACAGAAGGGCACTTTAGAATAGAGGTTTCTTCCTGCAGTTTAAAAGCAGACTCACCCGTTCTGTCAGTTACTAGATTGGAGCATATGTTTGATTTTGGTGTGATATTCCACTTCCGCAAGCCTGACTGCAGCCATGCTCATCATTTCAACTGGTGGGGGTGTCTCTGAATAGGGAGAGAGGGGGCCAGAGAGAGACTGTTTCTTTGAGGTGGAGTATGTGCTTTCAAGAGTCTGGGCAGCTTTCACGTTCTGCAAGGGAGAGTCCCTCCTATCTCCACTTCTCTCGCTCCTGTTCACTTTCCACGGCCAACGCTTGGCCACAAGGCGAGAATAGCAACCAGCACACTCACAACCTACCCTTTTTTGAGTTGTTCGCTGAACTGTGCAATTATCGAGAGAGAGTGGAAGCACATGTACCTATAAATAATAATTTGAGTCGTGATTAGTAAAGGGAAGGGAATATAAAAACCCTGACAGCCTGGTTCTTTTCAGTGCCATGCGTGTCATTCTGGTCACATTAGATGCTAAGAGAGGGATGAGAAAGTGGAGAGAGAGAGAGGCGATGAGATAAGAAACGATAGGCTGGCCAGTAAGGAGCGTCACGAATCACACTTCCAGTTTAATTGAAAGGCAGCCTTTCACCTCCTCTCCTTCATACTCTCATCATCTCCTCCTCCCCTTCATACCTCTCCTCACTCTCCTCCTCCTCCATACTTACACCTCCATCTTCTTCCCATGAATTGCTCTTTTCATGGTCAGTGTGAACAATCTCATATGGTAGGTCAATATACTTGGCAGGGAGAATAACAGGAGGTTGGGCAAGGCTCGAGTGCTCCAGGGGAGCCAGAGTGACGCCATGCACGGTTCCGGTATTTCCGGCCCCACCTCTCCCGCCCAGCCCAGTAACCATCCAGTGCCACACACCAGCACCAGGCTTCCTGTGGCGTCTCCAGAGCCCAGTTCCTCCTCCACGCACTACGCCCTGTGTGTGCGCTGTCCTCCAGCACGCCATTACCGACCAGTGCCTACCAACCACGCACCAAGACCTACCTGTGTCGTTTCCAGAGTCCTGTGGCGTCCTGTTGCCTGCTTCTCCGCACTAGGCCCTGAGATGCGTGTGCCCCCAGCCGGTACCACCCAGTTCGGCACCACGCACCAGGCCCTAGCAGTGCGCCTTTCAAGCCGGCCAGAGTCTGCCGTCACGCCCAACGCGTCTGAGCTGCCCGTCTGCCAAAGCACCATCTGAGCCATCCGGTCTGCCCAGCTGCCATCTTGAGCCATCCGTCTACCCAGCCGCCAATCGTGAGCCATCCGTCTGCCCAGTGCCATCTGAAGCCATATCGTCTACCCAGCGCCAATGTGAGACCATCCGTCTGCAAAAGCGCCACTGAGCCATCCTCCCTGTCCGGGGTCCATGACGCCACCGGTAGCAATCGTCTGTCAGCCATTAGAGCCGCCCGTCCCTGTCCCGAGCCGTCAGATAGCCATTTCGTCAGTCAGGAGCCGCTAGAGCCATTCGTCAGTCAGGATCTGCCAGAGCTGCAACCAGACAGGAATCTGCCAAGGCCGCAACACAGACAGGATCTGCCAGAGCCGCACCAGACAGGATCTGCAGAGCCGCCAACCAGACAGGATTGCCAGAGCCGCAGTCAGGCCAGGATCTGCCAGAGCCGCCAGTCAGCCAGGATCTGCCAGAGCCGCCAGTCCAGTCCCAGGCATCTGGCCAGAGCCTCCAGTCAGCCAGGATCTGCCAGAAGCCGCCAGTCAGCCAGGATCATGCCAGAGCCGCCAGTCAGCGCAGGATCTGGCAGAGCCGCAGTCAGCAGGATCTGCAGAGCCGTTCAGCGAGCCATGAGCAGCCAGAGCCGTCAGCGAGCCATGAGCAACCAGAGCCGTCAGCCAGTCCGGATCTGCCCCTCAGTCGGAGCTGCCGTCCTTCAGTCCAGAGCTGCCGTCCTTTCAGTCCGGAGCTGCCCCTTCAGTCCGGAGCTGCCGTCCTTCAGTCCGGAGCTGCCGTCCTTCAGTCCGGAGCTGCCCCTCAGTCCGGAGCTGCCGTCCCTCCAGTCCGGAGCTGCCGTCCCTCAGTCCGGAGCTGCCCCTTATCCCGCGTGCTGCCCCTTGTCCCGGTGCCTGCCCCTGTTCCGGTGCTTGCCCCTTGTCGCCGGTGCTGCCCTTGGTCCGTGCTGCCGCCTGTCCGGTGCTGCCCCCTTGTCCCCGCGGATGCCTCTTATTTAGGTGGGTGTATTTGGAGGGTGGTCATTGGGAGGGGGCTACAAAAGTGGGAATTGACTATGGTGGGGTGGGGACCACGCCCAGAGCCCTGAGCCGCCACCGCGGACAGATGCCCACCCAGACCCTCCCCTAGACTTTATGCTGGTGCGTCCGGAGTTCGCACCTTGAGGGGGGGGGTTATGTCACGTTCCTGACCTGTTTTCTGTTGTTTTTGTATGTGTTTAGTCGGTCAGGGCGTGAGTTGGGGTGGGCATTCTATTGTTATGTGTATCTATGTTGGTTAATGGGTTACCTGATATGGTTCTCAATTAGAGGCAGGTGTAATTCATTTCCTCTGATTGAGCAACCATATTAAGGTAGGATGTTCTCACTGTTTGTTTGTGGGTGATTGTCTTCCGTGTCCTGTGTTTGTCGCGCCACACGGGACTGTTTCGGTTTGTGTAGTCTATTCCTGTTCTGCGTGTTTATGTAAGTTTTTTCAGTTCAGGTCTGTCTACGTCGTTTTATTATTTTGTTTATTATCAAGTGTAGTTCGTTTTCGTCGTTGTTTAATAAATTCATCATGTTTCATTACCCGTTGCGTCTTGGTCCATTCTCTCCTCAAGACGATCGTTACA
>NC_036870.1:31342939-31346969 GCF_002910315.2 Salvelinus sp. IW2-2015
CATCTCTGTTTACTGGCTACTCTGAACACACTCTCACACATCTCACACATCTCTGGTTTACGTGCTACTCTGACACATACTCTCACACATTTCACACATCTCTGGTTTACGTGGCTACTCTGAACACACTCTCACACACGCTGCTGCTTTGAACCAACATTTCACAAAGTTTACTTTCCCTAAGCCAGGCTAATTAGTAAATGAACTCTCATCTTAGTGCAAGCAACTCATCTGGCTTAGCAGCAGCGTTGTGTGTGTGTGTGTGTGTGTGTGTGTGTGTGTGTGTGTGTGGTGTGTGTGTGTGTGTGGTGTGTGTTGTGTGTGTGTGTGTGTGTGTGTGTGTGTGTGTGTGTGTGTGTTGTGTGTGTGTGTTGTGTGTGTGTGCGCAGTTGTGTGTTGTGTGTGTGTGTATGATTCGTGTGTGAGTCTTGGTGTGCGTGCCTGTGCATGTGTGGTGCAATCTCAGATTTTGTGGCAAACAGTCCATTCCTATTTGTTTCTGGGAGGTTCCATTGGAATGCATGGGGAGGCAGCTGATTGCTCTTCTTTTGACTGATGAGACAGGCTGGCATCTATGACAATGAGACAGGCTGGCATCTTTGACTATGAGACAGGCTGGCATCTATGACTGATGAGACAGGCTGGAATCTATGACTTGAGAGACAGGCTGGCATCTTGGACTAATAGACAGGCTGGCATCTATAACAGATGAGACAGCTGGCAGGTGGCATCTATGACTGATGAGACAGGCTGGAATCTATGACTTTGAGACAGGCTTGCAGGCTGGCATCTATGACTGATGAGACAGGCTGGCAGGCTGGCAGCATGACTGATGAGACAGGCTGGCAGCTATGACTGTTGAGACAGGCTGCAGGCTGGCATCTTTGACTGATAGACAGCTGGCCAGCTGTCATCATGACTGATGAGACAGACTGGCATGCTGGCAGCTATTACCGATGAGACAGGCTGGCATCTAAGGCTGATGAGACGGCTGGCAGGCTGGCATCTATGACTGATGAGACAGGCTGGCAGGCTGGCATTTGACTGATGAGACAGGCGGCATCTATGACAGATGAGACAGGCTGGCAGGCTGGCATCTATGACTGATGAGACAGCTGGAATCTATGACTGATGAGACAGGCTGGCATCTATGACAGATGAGAGCTTGCAGGCTGGCATCATGACTGATGAGACAGGCTGCAGGCTGCAGCTATGACTGATTGAGACACGCTGGCAGCTATGACTGATGAGACAGGCTAGCCAGCTGTCATCTATGACTGATGGAACAGCTGGTCAGCTGTCATCTATGACTGATGAGACAACTGGCATGCTGGCAGCTATTACCGATGAGACAGGCTGGCATGGCAGCTATGCCTGATCTGGCAGGATGCATCTATGACTGATGAGAACAGGCTGGCGTTAAGGCTGATGAGACAGCTGGACAGCTGGCATCTATGACTGATGAGACAGGCTTGCACTATGACTGATGAGACAGGCTGGCATCTAGACTGATGACAGGTTTTTAGGCTGGCAGCTACAGCTGTTTTGGGGGGTTCATTTGAGAGACTGACTGATGATTTGTCAATCGTCAAATGGCACCCTATTCCCTATATAGTGCACTACTGACCAGAGCCCTATTCCTATATAGTGCACTACTTTTGACCAGAGCCCATAGTATAACAGAGCCTGGGTAGTTCAATACAGGGGTGCAGCTTTGGTTTTAGAAGTGGGGGATGTATTTTTCATTTTAATTTTTTTACTTTTTTTTTATCCAGTCAAACACTCTAAACAGTTCCGCATGGTCCTCGAGGCGTCCGCATGGTCCTCGAGCACACCGTAAGCCTGTTTGTGTATCACATTCTAATTATAAAACTGGGTGGGGCAATTTCAGAATTGCATTTTTGCGCCCAGTGAAAGTTGTCCCCCTGGTGCAGTATCTAGTAACTAGGGGTCATTTGAACACAGCGACTCATTTGTTTATTTGGCTTCACCAACTGAGACACCCCTCCTAAAATAACAACTTCCTACTACCCAGGATGCACTTCAAAGTGGCAGCAACGCCAGCCTCCAGCCCAGATGGGCATGGTCCGGTGGATGTGTCTCTCAGGGGGTTTATTGATCGACTGTRCTGTTCTGTCCTAGCAAGGCCTGGCTGTGGCCAAATAACAGAATCTATGAAAGGTAAAAATACTCAGGAAAGAGTATGAGGAGCATCCATTTAAGGTTGGGGGTTCACTCTTTTGATAGTTTTCTCATGTTTTTGTAAGACACACATGCATGCATACATAACGCACACAGGAACAGAGGGATACCTAGTCAGTTGTACAACTGAATGCCTTCAACTGAAATGTGTCTTCCACATTTAACCCAACCCCTCTGAATCAGAGAGGTGCGGAGGGCTGCCTTAATTGACATCCACGTCTTCGTCGCCCGAGGAACAGTGGGTTAACTTCCTTGTTCAAGGGAACAGTGGGTTAACTGCCTTGCTCAGGGACAGAACGACAGATTTTTACCTTGTCAGCTCGGCGATTCAATCCAGCAACCTTTCAGTTATTGGCCCAACGCCCCTATCCGCCAGGCTACCTGCCYCATGAATGCACACAAGCATCGATCATGTAATGGATGAACGTCTGCGTATTCAAACTGTTAAACACAACGAGAAKTTAAGAAGAAAAAGGGAAGACATTTTGGGTAATGTAAGAGTTGGCTTTTAGGGGAATGAGAGGGAAAGTTCTGCTAWTAAGGGCAACTACAAGAAGTTGCATAATGCACACACACACACAAACACGAACACAAACACACACACACTCTTCACAGCATGAGATGGGGGTACATTAACCATTTCTCACTWCTTAGGATTATCAAAAACTTAAAAGAGATGCCAAATGAAACAGTGATCACTGAGAGCACGGCCAGGTGTGACTTGTCCCCAATACACTGGTTGTGTTTTAACCTCAAAGTAGACAGCTCTCGGCCTAAACCCTCAGTCCTTGAATGACGTTTTTGTAACGATGTGCATTGAGAGTTCGGGAAGCAAGTTCAGGGAGTGAGTGTTTTGATAAAATGTACAGTCACTACAGTTTGCATTGAATTGTGGGTCATATCAACCCAGCAAGGTACATAGTTGTTCACGCGTCCCTCGAGCTAAATCGAGGGCTGAGGGGTCAATGTTAGTGAATTGGACCTCCATTTAAGATGGCAATCAAACTGCATCCAGTTTCGACGGGGATTCCCCCAAGGGAAAGTGGCTTGCGCAAGGGCTGAGGGGGTAAAAATAAATGTGTTTGGACTGCAGCCACTGCCTCCTCTCCTCTTACACAAGGACTCTCTTGTGGTCTAAAATAGCGCAGAAAGGTTGAGGCGAGGGCAGGCAGGGAGAGGCAGACAGGCAGGAAGACAGGCTGAGGCAAGGGCAGGCAGGGAGGAGCAGACAGGCAGGATGACAGGCTGAGGCGAGGGCAGGCAGGGAGAGGCAGACACGGCAGGATGACAGGCTGTGGCGAGGGCAGGCAGGGAGAGGCAGACAGGCAGGATGACAGGCTGAGGCGAGGGCAGGCAGGGAGAGGCAGACAGGCAGGAGAGGCAGACAGGCAGGATGACAGGCTGTGGCGAGGGCAGGCAGGGAGAGGCAGACAGGCAGGAAGACAGGCTGAGGCGAGGGCAGGCAGGGAGAGGCAGACAGGCAGGAAGACAGGCTGAGGCGAGGGCAGGCAGGAGAGGCAGACAGGCAGGATGACAGGCTGAGGCGAGGCGAGCAGGGAAGGCAGACAGGCAGATGACAGGCTGAGGCGAGGGCAGGCAGGAGAGACAGGATTCAAGACAGGCAAGGGCAGGCAGGCGGCCTCAGCTCAGTAATCATCCAGCCTGTGTTTAATAAACAGCTTTATCTAGCACTGTGGACGTTAATGCTGCTGCTGCTCCACACAGATGAATGTCATTTTTCATCCTCTTTAAGCCCTGAGCAGGAGCCCTGGCCAGCCCAGCCAGCCTCACAGGAGCCCTGGCCATCCCAACGCAGCCTTTTCACAGA
>NC_036870.1:31347184-31351558 GCF_002910315.2 Salvelinus sp. IW2-2015
GAGAGAGAGAGAGAGAGAGAGGAGAGAGAGAGAGAGGAGGAGAGAGGAGAGAGAGAGAGAGAGAGAGAGAGAGAGAGAGAGAGAGAGAGAGAGGTTAGACTATAAGTATACCTGAACTACTGTAAGATAACAAGGTTTAAGTAAACACAGGCTTATACCATAATATTCTATAACATCTGTTAATACCATAATATTATGTCTCGTGGATTAAGGTCCGATTAGTGATTGACCTGGGAGACAGATGATTTCCACAAAGATGATATGAGTAGAAATAAATGAAACTTTCCTAAATATAAACTAATGAATAACATTTCATACAAATGACATTACGTTACATTACTACAGTATAACACTGGAACCCAAAATGACCAAATAATTGACTTCCTTTTAGCTCAGGACCAAATATACTCTAATGTATGCATTATGATTATAAACAGCATGGTCGAATGCCATTGCAATCAAACTCAACATAGAAACGGAGAGAGGGGATCACGGAAAGAAACAAAATTGCCATTCTTTAGTGACAGATCTCATCAGCCACAAATGTTCTTTGTTTGTTCATGCACAGAGTTACCACGCCATGCTAGGTCTAGCTAGTCAAATGTTTCCTGTTTGTTCATGGCACAGAGTGTACCCACGCCATGCTAGGTCTAGCTAGTCAAATGTTTCCTGTTTGTTCATGCACAGACTGTACCCACGCCATGCTTTGCTTTGGAGATGCCCTGTAATTTTCAACCATGCAGTCAGTCAGTGGTTGGCTGGCTGGCATAGTCCAGTACCCATGACGTAATCTCTTCCCTGGGCACAGCTAGTGCTCTGGACACACGTCCAAATGGCACCCTGTTTACTATAGTGCACTTTAAAGGGTTCCATTTGGCTTCTGTAACCCATTGGAACAGTTGTGGTTTAACCTGTTAGCATTGGACACAACACAGAAACAGATGGATCAACACGTTATGTTCTAAAGATACATTGAAAAATCTATTAGAAAAAAAATGTATAAAGGAATATTTTTTTTTCCTTTTCGTTTTCTCCTCTTAAATGTTTTTGCCGACTGGAAGCCCATTTCTGTGTAGTAAAGTTCATACAACAAAGTATGTTTTGCTCTGAGTTGTGAATATAGTACAGTTCAGCCTTATATGGTAACTGGACTGACAAGGTGTTTAGTCCAGGATTTTTAAAGAGACATAGCTATTTAGTACTGGGAACCAGATCCAACAGGTGATGTCACAACTACTGTGAATATTATTATTTGACCCTGCTGTCATTTATGAATATTTAAACATCTTGGCCATGTTCTGTTATAATCTCCACCCGGCACAGCCAGAAGAGGACTGGCCACCCCTCATTGCCAGGTCGCAATTGTAAATGAGAACGTGTTCTCAATTTGCCTACCTGGTTAAATAAAGGTGAAATAAAATAAATAAATAAATAAATAAATAGCCTTGTTCCTTCTAGGTTTCTTCCTAGGTTTTGGCCTTTCTAGGGAGTTTTTCCTAGCCACCGTGCTTCTACACCTGCATTGCTTGCTGTTTGGGGTTTTAGGCTGGGTTTCTGTACAGCACTTTGAGATATCAGCTGATGTAAGAAGGGCTTATAAAACATTTGATATTGATTTAGATTTTTTATTTTTTTTATGTCGAAGATTAAGACCCTGTGGGGGTCACTATTGCCCGTTCACTGCTACTCGGAACTAGAAAACTCTGAAATGTACGACTCGCTAACTGGTTGTAGTTATACACGTGCCACTTTTCAACCAGTTAGCAAGTTGGAAATTTGCGAGTTTCCGAACCAGCACGTGAACACGGCACATGTCATTAGGTACTTTTTAGTCACATGGGTCCAGGTAGTCAGGCTGTTTGACCTTGGAAATGATGTAATCTATTTGTGGTGTTTTGAAAAACTCATTGTCATTATCAGGCTATGGATCCTCGCATCAGTCGCACTGTGGACAAAGATGTGGGTTTACTGTACAACAAACCACGTGCCAGAGAGGAAACCTTGTGATGGTTGCAAATACTCTATACTCATTGTTGTTCCGATTCAGGGGTTTTAATAATCACATGTACAGGGTTGCAGGTGTAATTGCAGGGTACAGTGGACATCTTAGGCTTCGAGCTCCAACATGCAGAACTAATGAAATAAATAATGACAATGGTCATAAAAACAATAGAAATAGATATACCACTATATACATCCTAACAACTATGGCAGTGATGAATAGATAACCCCTATATACTCATAACAACTATGGCAGTGATGAAAAGATAACCACTATATATACATCATAACAACTATGGCAGTGATGAATAGATATACCACTTATATATACATCATAACAAACTATGGCAGTGATGAATAGATATACCACTATATATATCATAACAACTATGGCAGTGATGAATAGATATACCACTATATATACATCATAACAACTATGGCAGTGATGAATAGATATACCACATATATATTCATAACAACTATGGCAGTGTGAATAGAATAACCACTATATATATCATAACAACTATGGCAGTGATGAATAGATATACCACTATATACATCATAACAACTATGGCAGTGATGAATAGATATACCCCTATATACATCATAACAACTATGGCAGTGATGAATAGATACGTCCATTGGGGCGGAGGCAGAGTAAAGGCTGTTGAGGAGATGGGGTGGAATGACCATAGGGGGAACAGCAGCACAACCATTGAGTGAAATAAAAACAAGTAATAATATAAAATATACATATTAATAACGGCAACAGTGATGAATATCATGTCGGGGGGGGGGGGGGGGGGTGGGGTTGCCCATAGAGGGAGTAGAAGGGGCAGGAGCCTGGCCGTTCTCATGTCTCCTTTTGCCATTGAAATGCTGTCTGATCGTGTGGGCGATACAAATGTTAATATATTTACATGCACAGCCCTGATTGGCGGATAGGATCATCCAGAGTAGTGTTTTCCAAACCCTGGTCCTTGTGTACCCCCAACAGTACACATTGCATTACTCATCTCATATCTCATAACACTGTCACCAACAAAAAAATCCACGATAATCGCGAATTTCAAAAAGCATTTCTCTACGGCTGGCCATGCTTTCCTCCTGGCTACTCCAACCCCGGCCAACAGCTCCGCACCCCCCGCAGCTACTCCCCCAGCATCCCCAGCTTCTCCTTCACCCAAATCCAGACAGCAGATGTTCTGAAAGAGCTGCAAAACCTGGACCTGTACAAATCAGCTGGGCTAGACAATCTGGACCGTCTCTTTCTAAAATGATCCGCTGCCATTGTTGCAACCCCTATTACCAGTCTGTTCAATCTCTCTTTCGTATCGTCCGAGATCCCTAAAGATTGGAAAGCTGCCGAGGTCATCCCCCTCTTCAAAGGGGGYSACACTCTAGACCCAAACTGTTATAGACCTATATGCATCCTGCCCTGCCTTTCTAAAGTCTTCGAAAGCCAAGTTAATAAACAGATCACTGACCATTTTGAATCCCACCGTACCTTCTCCGCTGTGCAATCCGGTTTCCYAGCTGGTCACGGGTGCACCTCAGCCACCCTCAAGGTACTAAACGATATCATAATCGCCATCGATAAAAGACAGTACTGTGCAGCCGTCTTCATCGACCTGGCCAAGGCTTTCGACTCTGTCAATCATCGCATTCTTATCGGCAGACTCAACAGCCTTGGTTTCTCAAATGACTGCCTCGCCTGGCTCACCAACTACTTCTCAGACAGAGTTCAGTGTGTCAAATCGGAGGGCCTATTGTCCGGACCTCTGGCAGTCTCTATGGGGGTACCACAGGGTTCAATTCTCGGGTCGACTCTTTTCTCTGTATACATCAATGATGTCGCTCTTGCTGCGGGTGATTCCCCGATCCACCTCTACACAGACGACACCATTCTGTATACTTCTGGCCCTTCTTTGGACACTGTGTTAACTAATCTCCAAACGAGTTTCAATGCCATACAACATTCCTTCCGTGGCATCCAACTGCTCTTAAACGCTAGTAAAACCAAATGCATGCTTTCAATCGTTCGCTGCCCGCAAATAGAGAATGCTGTGGTAGCCAATATATATATATTGGCTACCACACTATCTTACTATATCTTACTATATCTTACTACCACACTATCTTACTATCTTACTATATATATTGGCTACCACACTATCTTACTATTCTCTATGTTACGATTCACGTTACTATTCACTATGTTACTATTCATGTTACTATGTATGTTACTATTCACTATGTTACTATTCTCTATGTTACGATTCACTATGTTACTATTCACTATGTTACTATTCACTATGTTACTATTCATGTTACTTTTCACTATGCTACTATTCTCTATGTTACTATTCATGT
>NC_036870.1:31352337-31355251 GCF_002910315.2 Salvelinus sp. IW2-2015
TTCTCTATGTTACTATTCACTATGTTACTATTCATGTTACTATTCATGTAACTATTCACTATGTTACGATTCACTATGTTACTATTCACTATGTTACTATTCTCCATGAGGAGGGGGTACAGGTAGTTATTGTGTGACTGAGTCCCAATTGAACTGGGTCAATAAGTTCACAAAGGTGGGAGGGACAAGGGCTGTTCTACTCTACATCATGTGGCCTGTTGTGTTACGGCACTGTCCTGTATAGTTTCATAGTCCCGTACTGTATGTTGGCGCTATAGGTGGCCTGTTTTGGAAAATGAATAGGAGAGTGCACATGAATAGAGAAAGGGCATGGAATAACATCAGAGTCCTAACCGGCTTGAAATTACTATGGCTTCATAGAATAACATCAGAGTCCCAACCTGCCTGAAATTACTATGGCTTCATAGAATGACATCAGAGTCCCAACCTGCCTGAAATTACTATGGCTTCATAGAAATGACATCAGAGTCCCAACCTGCCTGAAATTACTATGGCTTCATAGAAATGACATCCGAGTCCCAACCTGCCTGAAATTACTATGGCTTCATAGAATGACAACAGAGTCCCAACCCGCAGAGCCTTTGTTTAGTCTGACGGTCCAACTGGTGCCAATTTATAGAGTGATTCACTCAGCCTTAATGTTTTCGTGCATTCAGACATACACTGTAAGAGCCTACTGAGTCTAAATATTAGGATGTCTCACAGACATTATTTCATACGTACAGTATGTATACACCCACATATTTTACTGTACGAACAGAGCCTATGCGGTCATAGCAGACCTACACATTCACATAAAGAGTAGAGGTGTACTATGAAATGTCTGTGTACTACAAAGTACACACTTTCATAAAAAGTTTGTGCAATGACAGTGTGTACTAGGAAATTTACTCATCTACAGATACAGGAAACTCCACTTTGTGGGGGATTTTGTCAAAGACAGGAAGTGATCTCTGACAAGAATCTAGAGAATCACTCTGATCTTATCAGTGAAGAGGCATCATCTACTAGAGTAGCRATAGAGACCAATGAGCTGATTGTGTCCAGACAGACAGTAAAGTGACTCTGTTCCTGCATCCTAAATACTGTGAGATTAAGAAGTTAAACGTGGTCACACATACTTGACTATTTCATGCACTACTTTTGATCAATGGGTATATGTCTATGTGGCATCTGGCGGAATCTGCAGCACATCCTTCTAGCTCACGGCGCTTGACCGACTGTCTATGTGCTGCTTTGATGCACTGACCGACTGTCTCAGTTCTGCTTTGATGCACTGACCGACTGTCTCAGTTCTGCTTTGATTGTCACTGACCGACTGTCCTCAGTTCTGCTTTGATGCACTGACCGAGCTGTCTCAGTTCTGCTTTGATGCACTGACCGACTGTCTCAGTTCTGCTTTGATGCGCTGACCGACTGTCTCAGTTCTGCTTTGAATGCACTGACCGACTGTCTCAGTTCTGCTTTGATGCACTGACGACTGTCTCAGTTCTGCTTTGAGGCACTGACCGACTGTCTCAGTTCTGCTTTGATGCACTGACCCGACTGTCTCAGTTCTGCTTTGATGCACTGACCGACTGTCTCAGTTTCTTTGATGCACTGACCGACTGTCTCAGTTTTCTGCTTTGATGCAACTGACCGACTGTCTCAGTTCTGCTTTGATGCACTACGGCGCACTGTCTCAGTTCTGCTTTGATGCACGACTGACCGACTGTCCTCATGTTCTGGGTTTGATGCACTGACCGACTGTTCTCAGTTCTGCTTTGATGCACTGACCGACTGTCTCTCAGTTCTGCTTTGATGCCGCTGACCCGACCTGTCTCAGTTCTGCTTTGATGCACTGACCGACTGTTCAGTTCTGCTTTGAAGACTGACCGACTGTCTCAGTTCTTGCTTTGACGCGGAACCGACTGTGCTCAGTTCTGGCTTTGAATGCACTGACCGACTGTCTCAGTTCTGCTTTGATGCACTGACCGACCTGTCCTCAGTTTCTGCTTTGATGCAGTCACTGACCGAGCTGTCTCAGTTCTGCTTTGATGCACTGACCGACTGTCTCAGTTCTGCTTTGATGCACTGACCGACTGTCTCAGTTTGCTTTGATGCACTGACCGACTGTCTCAGTTCTGCTTTGAGCACTGACCGACTGTCCTCAGTTCTGCTTTTGAATGCACTGACCGACTGTCTCAAGTTCTCTGCTTTGACGGACTGACTGACTGTCTCAGTTCTGCTTTGATGCAGCTGACCCGCTGTCTCAGTTTGTGGCTTTGATGCACTGACCAGACTGTCTCAGTTCTGCTTTGATGCACCTGATACCGACTGTCTCTGTTCTGGCTTTGATGCGCTGACGCGACTGTCTAGTTCTGCTTTGATGCACTGACGCGAACTGTCTCAGTTCTGGCTTTGATGCATGCTGGACGACTGTCTCAGTTTCTGCTTTGAGCACTGACCGACTGTCTCAGTTCTGCTTTGATGCACTGACCGACTGTCTCAGTTCTGCTTGATGCACTGACGACTGTCTCAGTTCTGCTTTGAGAGCACTGACCGACTGTCTCAGTTCTGCCTTTGACGGACTGAGACTGTCTCAGTTCTGCTTTGATGCACTGACCGACTGTCTCAGTTCTGCTTTGATGCACTGACCAACTGTCTCAGTTCTGCTTTGATGCACTGACCGACTGTCTCTGTTCTGCTTTGAATGCGCTGACCTGACTGTCCTATGTTCTGCTTTGATGCACTGACCGACTGTCTCAGTTCTGCTTTGATGCACCTGACCGCACTGTCTTCAGTTCTGCTTTGAGCCACTGACCCGACTGTCTCAGTTCTGCTTTGAAGGCACTGACCGACTGTCTCAGTTCTGCTTTGACGCACTGACCGACTGTCTCTGTTTCTAACTTTG
>NC_036870.1:31355276-31406789 GCF_002910315.2 Salvelinus sp. IW2-2015
GTAGACCTGAATAAGACTAATGACAATCGTTCACTGACGCCGACTGTCCTCAGTTCTGCTTTGATGGACTGACCGACTGTCTCAGTTCTGCTTGATGCACTGACCGACTTGTCTCAGTTCTGCTTTTGATGCACTGACCGACTGTCTCTGTTCTGCTTTGATGCACTGACCGACTGTCTCAGTTCTGCTTTGATGCACTGACCGACTGTCTCAGTTCTGCTTTATGCACTGACCGACTGTCTCAGTTCTGCTTTGATGCACTGACCGACTGTCTCAGTTCTGCTTTGATGCACTGACGCGACTGTCTCAGTTTGCTTTGATGCACTGACGACTGTCTCAGTTCTGCTTTGATGCACTGCCCCGACTGTCTCAGTTTCTGCTTTGATCACTGACCGACTGTCTCAGTTCTGCTTTGATGCACTGACCGACTGTCTCTGTTCTGCTTTGATGCACTGACCGACTGTCTCAGTTCTGCTTTGATGCACTACTGACCGCCTGTTCAGTTCTGCTTTTAATGCACTGACGACTGTCTCAGTTCTGCTTTGATGCACTGACCGACTGTCTCTGTTTCTGCTTTTGATGCGGCTGACCGACTGTCTATGTTCTGCTTTGATGCACTGACCGACTGTCTCAGTTCTGCTTTGATGCACTGACCGACTGTCTCAGTTCTGCTTTGAGCACTGACCGACTGTCTCAGTTCTGGCTTGATGCACTGACCGAGCTGTCTCAGTTCTGCTTTGATGCGCGAACCGACCTTGTCTCAGTTCTGCTTTGGATGTCACTGACCGACTGTCTCAGTTCTGCTTTAAATGCACTGACCGACTGTCTCAGTTCTGCTTTGATGCACTGACCGACTGTCTCAGTTCTGCTTTGATGCACTGACCGACTGTCTCAGTTCTGCTATGATGCCACTGACCGACTGTCTCAGTTCTCTGGCTTTGATGCGCTGACCGACTGTCTCAGTTCTGCTTTGATGCACTGACCGACTGTCCTCAGTTTCTGCTTTAATGCACTGACGACTGTCTCAGTTCTGCTTTGATGCACTGACCGACTGTCTCTGTTCTGCTTTGATGCGCTGACCGACTGTCTATGTTCTGCTTGATGCACTGACCGACTGGTCCTCAGTTCTGCTTTGATGCACTGACGACTGTCTCAGTTCTGCTTTGATGCACTGTACTGACGACTGTCTCAGTTCTGCTTTGATGCACTGACCGACTGGTCTCAGTTTCTGCTTTGAAGCACTGACCGACTGTCTCAGTTCTTGCTTTGATGCGCTGGACCGACTGTCTCAGTCCTGCTTTGAAGCACTGACCGACTGTCTCAGTCTGCTTGATGCACTGACCGACTGTCCTCAGTTTCTGCTTTGACGCACTGACTGACTGTCTCAGTTCTGCTTTGATGCACTGACCGACTGTCCGTCAGTTTCTACTTTGGATGCACTGACCCGACTGTCTCAGTTCTACTTTGATGGCACGTTCTACTTTGATGTTTTGGCATCTATGCATCATTGATCTGTATCGTTGATGGTAGCTAACATAGAGGCTGTGAGGCTCGTGACTGGGCTTGTCCTGTAATTTAGATGTTATCCGTTGGCAATGGAGAGAAACAGAATATTACATCTAAGGGTATTCAATGGTTCGGTCTCATTTTCTCTAAGCACCACCTGCGTTAAAATGATACAGTCCACTAACTCACATACAAATCTTTTATTTTCTACGTGAACTTTACTGACATGATAGTGGCTTCGTCCCAAATTGCACCCTAATCCCTATGTATGCTCTGGTCAAAAGTAGTGCACTATATAGGGAATAGGGTGCCATTTGAGATGCTGGTAGTGTCTGTATACACTGCAACTCATGTGAGACACTGTGTCCTCCTCCTGAATCTGCCTTTCCCCAGATCCTAGACGCTGATAGGCCGGATACGAGTTACGACTGGATGACTTTGCCTTGGGCTAGCCGGGCTTATTTCGGGAGGATTGAGTCAAAAGGTGGAAACTTTCATGTTTCTGGGAAGTCCTGCCTCTAGCTGGTTTACAATCCCCACATACCTTTAGCCTGGGGCCCCACTCCTTCCTCCTACCACCAATCCCCTTTTTTGTAGGTCTAGCTAGTCTAAATGAAACTGAGTTCCTGCCTCTGTTTTGGGTTTACCAAGTGAACCATTAAATTAGATTATATCAGATTAAATCAAACCTAAGCTGTAAAAATTAATTCTCAGACATTCCATTTAAGATGTGTGCCATATCAGTCCATAATCATAAAACAATTTGGGTAGTAAAGTAATTCAATTTCAATCTTAAATGGCAGAGGCACAAAGAATGCAATGACCTTTATTCCTTTGACACTGATTGTGATTGACTTTTCAAGGTAACGCCTCCTGTAGAAATCTCACGTGAACAATTCCCCCAATGACAGATTGACACACGTTGGGACATGAAAAACCTCTCTGTACTCAGATAATTAATTCTATCCGATGCATGCCATAGTCTCAGGTCATATAGCACAACAAGCATAGTACCTAGGGATTTGTTTCCTTTCATTGGGGACATCAGAATGCCTGAAGCTGGACCTGGGAATGGAATTAAGGTTCCACACAGTGGACGGATGGTGTCAGCGGTGGAGGACTCTTTTTTGATGTGAGCCCTCACAGGAACTGAATCCCGCTAATCATACACACGCCCAGTATTCTACCAGCCACTGTCACTGAGCTGATCAACTCATCCACTTTACTGGAGTTGATCTGCCTTATCATTACATATAGGACAGAACATCATAGGTGGTCTTCCCACGGGATTTTCCCCCCAGTGGATTGCAAGGATGAACCATTTGTAATCACATTGAAACCAACAGGGAATACACGTCTGTAATGAAAAAACATGTACTGTACCTGTCTGAAACAGAGCCATAGATGTATATTAGATGAAGGGTTTTGATAGAGTGGGGGACAAATAAAGGGCAGGTCATGTGATTTTCCCAATGCATCCTGGGTCATCCTGGGGCCTAGAGTCTTTGGTCAGTGGCAGGTGTGGGTACAGATTCAAGCCAAGCGCTGGCTTCTCTGGAGCAGGTTTTCATACAGGAGCCAAAGAGAGTTCAGGTGGTACAGATCTGATTTGCTCCCTCAGTAAGACATAAAAGTAGATCACCACATCAAACACTGTTCAACCTCGACCTGGGATTTACCGCGGGGAACTCATGGACAGCTGCCTTTGGAAATCATCAAAGGTGAGCAGCAGAGTCACATTGTTAGGGAGCCTGCTGTAGATGGCTAGCTGGCCGTTCTCCACACAAAGAAACTCCTGACTGAAAGAACTCCTTTTCTTTGTGTTCTCTTAGTCTAGTCTCAGGTCTTTTTGTTCTGTCTAGCGATTTCCTTTTTAACAATCACCACAGCAGTTGGCAAGACACAACAAACAGATCTAGGACCAGGCTAATGGCATAATGTCCTCCTTCCCCCAGTCACATAAAACAATCAACCAGTTAAATGTGTTGCTTGTTTTACCTTTCATTCGATTGATCAGGAAAACGAATTAAAATGAGTGTACAGTACAGTACGTCTTGCTTTGATAGACGAAGAAAAACATCTCGTCTCTGAGTCCAAAATTACATCCTACTTCTGCATAGTGCACTACTTTTGACCAGAGTCCTGTGGGACCTGGTCAAAAGTAGGGCACTACATAGGGATTTGGGACACAGATGTTGACTCATCCTCTTCAGAAGGTTGGTTCCAGTTAAGGTAACGTCCTGTGACAGGGATCCTAACCAGATGAAGCCTCTGCCGATGACTCACCTGTACAAAGGCCGTCTGCCTGGAGTGAAAGAAGGGGGGAAAAAGAGAGAGAGCGCACGAGAGAGAAAGAAAGAGAGAAGCATCAATATATGAATAGGTGAGTCGAAACAGGGAAGAGAGAGAGAGAGAGAGAGAGAGAGAGAGAGATGCACCATATATGAATAGGTGAGTGTGAGTGAAAGTGTTTTGGGGCGATGTCTCACCTTGCAGATTCAATTACACAGGAAAAACAAAGGGATTCACAATGGAAGAGATCAAAGGGACATCATATAAAAGTGTCCAGAATGCAGGTCTGTACAGCACCCGAGGCTGTGACTTTTCAGGTTGGACCACAATCCCCCTGTTTCAGAACAAATCACACCGGAGAGTTTTTAAATGGGAAAGCCCCCTCTCAATCCTTTACAGTGAATAGATTTATTCAACAAGATAAGTCCTTTAATGGTGTACTATACATCTATAAGYCTTTTACTCAATGTGAACTCAAATTGTTCAGTGTTCCTAGTTTTGAGAATGTTGCATTGTTGTATAAGCCTACAGTACTTGTTATTGATGTGCTGCAATGTGCACAAACAAATAAAGAAAAGCAAAATAAAGTGTCTAAATGTTTCTTCTGACCTCTTGGTGGAGTCACACAAAAAGCATAAAAGCAAGAATGGGATTGAATTGAAAGACTGTGGAAAACTACAGCAGGGAAATACAGGAACACTGGAGTAGGAGTCCACCTGGTGGCGAAATATGTCAACAACAGGAGCTTGCAGTTCAGCTACAAGGGAAGGGCTCTTTTTCCAAAGGAACATTTTACATTTTCATCTGGCAGTTGGCCTTTCAGGTCGGGACTCATTAAATATCGCCCTGACATATTTCTATGTGACCTTTGTTTTGTATTCAGCCACAGCTTCATTAAATCCCATTTTATAAACAAGAACACGGGCTGGTCGTATTTGATATGCAAATTATCCTACAGATCAGATTAATTCTTCTGACCTTAAAAAATAAACATCAAAACATTATAATAATGAAGATGATGAATATGCAATTTTATGATCAACACTGTCCAACCAGGCAAGCACAACAAAGTACCAGTGCATTTGATCTGGACAAATCACAGACCAAATACTTTTTTGGGGGGGATTCAAATAGATCATATTAGATCATATGACTCATGTCSATTGAAGTTTTCACACCGTACAGAGATAGTTGGGTATCATATGTATGCAGGCAGACCAGTGGGAACGAGTCAAAGAGCTCTTTCATCCCACTAACGTGACCTAAACTGCCCAGAGGGTGTGGCTTAACCCCTCTGAATGGCCATCTCTTCATCTACAGACTATCACACCCTCGCATTACACTATCTAGTCTACACCCCACTTCAATTTACCTTACACGGGATCCTCCATTTCAGTTGACCTAAACACGGGATCCTCCATTTCAGTTGACCTAAACACGGGATCCTCCATTTCAGTTGACCTAAACACAGGACCCTCCATTTCAGTTGACCTAAACACAGGACACTCCAATTCAGTTGACCTAAACACAGGACCCTCCATTTCAGTTGACCTAACACAGGACTCCATTTCATTTTTGACCGGTGGATGGAGTAAATTTCCCTTCACTCCCAGTCATATACCACAGTTGAATTCCTCAAAATTGTTATGGAAGTCAGATACACACTGCAATCCAATGCTTATCTATTTCAATCCTGATATCACAGACCAGAACAACAGGGAAACCCGTCCTGTGATTCTTTTATACCTCCTCCATTGTCTGTGAGACAGTGGCTGTCGGTGCCGTTTAAGATGAGGGAGGACCATTTTTTTTCTCATGAGCATGTCTGTAACGGGTTTCGTTGGTGGAAGAGAGGAGGACCAAAATGCAGCGTGGTACGTATCCAAATCAAATCAAATAAGTTTATTTTTTATATAGCCTTCGTACATCAGCTAATATCTTGAAGTGCTGTACAGAAACCAGCTAAAACCAAACAGCAAGCAATGGAGGTGTAGCACACGGCGGCTAGGAAAACTCCTAGAAAGGCCAAACCTAGAAGAAACTAGAGAGGAACCAGGCTATGAGGGGTGGCCTCATGTTAGCTAGTATCCATAATATATTTTAATGAGAATGAATACAAAATACAAAAAGCACAAAGAAATCAAAATGAAACCGAAACAGTCCCGAATGGTGCAAACACTGAAACGGAAAACAACTACCCACAACCATAGTGGGAAAACAGGCTACCTAAGTATGATTCTCAATCAGAGACAACGATCGAACCTGCCTCTGATTGAGAACCATACTAGGCCAAACGCATAGAAATATAACATACAGAACAAAACATAGAAAAACAACATAGAATGCCCACCCCAACTCACGCCCTGACCAAACTAAAATAAAGACATAAACAAGGAACTAAGGTCAGAACGTGACAATGTTCTTATTTCTATTACAGCATATTGGATGACTGTCATTCATATTCCATTCACCCAGTTCAATGTAACATCGATAGGTTTAGGCTACTACAAATTTTCCCTGTCGTTTGTCCAACATCTGCATATGAGAGTTTCTATTGAACAAATTCAGAAATGTGTATCCCCGTTTTGTTCTGTTTGCGATTTTTTTTCCAACAGAATCGTCGAAATGAATACACCCCTGATCACGCATAAACACAGTTAACTTTCATAGCAGCCACGTTGTATTCCTTCTCGCATCTATGCACTCTCCTCCTCTCACCTTTTCCCTTCGCTTGTGGACTTAAATGAACAACACATCAGCTGTATGTGACCAGGCGAAAAAAAACTTTCCAAGACAAATTTCTACACACCGCCTACATCGTTGTCACCTCATTAGCTAAAGCAACATCATAGTCAGCATAGCTAATAGAACTATCGCGCTAGTAAACCCGCTACAATCATGCAGTAACATTACAGTGTATAGTTAATAAGCAGTTACACCGGGGGGCCCCAGTGGCAATACATTAGTAAAACCAAAAGCTTACCTTGACTTGGAAGAGTTCCAGTGTTCTGTTGGAAAGTCATACCCAGCTAGCTAACATAGCATCCCTCTGTTTGAGCAGGGTGTTTCAGTAGGCTAAACAAGCTAGCTGCATTTGCTAGCTAAGTAAGTGAAACTGAATGTGAAGAAAATTACATTATTTCTCTCTCTCTCTATTTCTCTCTCTCTCTATTTGGAAGAAATTAATTTGTTCAAAACTGTTCAACTACACATTTTATGTTCTGCAGTGCTAGATTTCTGTAGCTTATGCTTTCAGTACTAGATTTATTCTCTGAACCTTTGATTGGGTGGACAACATGTCAGTTCATGCTGCAAGAGCTCTGATAGGTTAGAGGAGGTCCTCCGGAAGTTGTCATAATTAATGTGTAAGTCTATGGAAGGGGGTGAGAACAATGAGCCTCCTAGGTTTTGTATTGAAGTCAATGTACTCAGAGGAGGACGGAAACTAGCTGTCCTCCAGCTACACCATGGCGCTACCCTACAGAGTTCTGTTGAGGCTACTGTAGACCTTCATTGCAAAATAGTGTGTTTTAATCAATTATTTGTCGACGTGATTCAATTTACTATAGTTTAAAAAGGATAACCTTTTAATGTTATAAAATTTTATTTTTCTGAAATTCACTGAGGAGGATGGTCCTCCCCTTCCTCCTCTGACGAGCCTCCACTGCGTGAGAGTAGTCTGGTATGATTTGTATCTTAATGAGCCAAGTTCACAAAGGATAACTGTTGGGGGCAGATGATTGGTTTACAGGATGAAAGACAACGCAGCTTCAAAGCAAAACCACCCAACCGCAACAAAGAAACTTAGGGTTCAAGAAGCCAAAATGTGTCCATAGAAGAGCTTTAACACAGTCACACTACAACTTCCTGCTACTTTCACAGCTTTATGGATCTGTATGTGGTCAGAGTAGAGCCTCAAAGAGTGAAACGATCAAACCTAGAAGGTAAACGTCTCTTTATTGTAAAAACTATATATTTTGCTATGATGCCAAGGCTGTTTGGAATTTAGACTGTAGACCAGGTCAAGTGTTAGTATATCAAAGTTTGCACCTGTTCGTTTCTAAAAGAAATCTAACTTATTAAAAGGTAGAGCACAAGAAACAAGATAAGGAATCACATCTTTAGAATCAGATCAAGTGTAAAAAGTAAGGATGTATGTTTTCATCTTTATTGTATTCTGAAAATAACAGGTGCAAAGGCTTAGTAAATATAGCCCTAAGTGATCCTCTTTTGATTGACACAGCATTCCATCTCCCAAATCACATTCAGGTCGTTCACCTCCCTGCGCATTCCTGACATGATGTTGAAGGTATCCTCCTGACATAATGTTGAAGGTATCCTCCTGACATAATGTTGAAGGTATACTCCTGACATAATGTTTGAAGATTACTCCTGACATAGTGTTGAAGGTGTCCTCCTGATCAATGTTGAAGATATACTCCTGAACATAATGTTGAAGATATCCTCCTGACATAATGTTGAAGTATACTCCTGACATAATGTTGAAGGTATCCTCCTGACATGTGTTGAAGGTATCCTCCTGAATCATGTTGAAGATTACTCCTGATAATGTTGAAGGTATCCTCTGACATAATGTGAAGGTTATCTCCTGACATAATGTTGAAGTATCCTCCTACATAGTGTTGAAGGTATCCTCCTGACATAATGTTGAAGGTATCCTCCTGACATAATGTTGAAGGTATCTCCTGACATAATGTTGAAGGTAACTCCTGACATAATGTTTGAAGGTATCTCCTGACTGGTGTTGAAGGTATACTCTGACATAATGTTGAAGATATACTCCTGACATAGTGTTGAAGGTGTCCTCCTGACATAATGTTGGAAGATCTACTCCTGACATAATGTTGAAGGTATCCTCCTGACATAATGTTGAAGGTATACTCCTGACATAATGTGAGGTATCCTCCTGCACTAGTGTTGAAGGTATCCTCCTGACATAATGTTGAAGGATATCCTCGACATAATGTGAAGGATCCTCCTGACATAATGTTGAAGGTATACTCCTGACATAATGTTGAAGGTATCCTCCTGACATAATGTTGAAGTATCCTTCGACATGATGTTGAAGATATACTCCTGACATAGAGTTGAAGGTTATACTCCTGCATAATGTTGAAGATATACTCCTGAATAATGTTGAAGGTATCCTCCTGACATAATGTTAAGGTATACTCCTGACATGGTGTTGAAAGTAACTCCTAGAGTCAGATGCTGCTTCTTCATTTTGATACCTTTTTGAACTGGTACAGTATCTGAAAATACTGCTTACTTAGAATTTGTTCCAGATCATTCAGAGATCTAACACTCTCTCTCTCGCTCTACCTCTACCTAACCTCTCTACACCTCTCTATACCTCTCTCTCTCTCTCTCTCTCCCTCTCTCTCTCTCTCTCTCTCTCTCTCTCTCTCTCTCTACCGCCTCTCTCTCTCTCTTCTCTCTCTCCTCTCTTCTCTCTACCTCTCTCTTACCTCTCTCTTCTCTCTCTCTCTACCTCTCTTACCCCTTCGTCCTCTCTCTCTCTCTCTCTCTTCTCTCTGTTTGTCTCTTCATCTCTGTCTCTTTCTGTCTTTGTCTCTCTCTCTCTCTTTCACAACCACCAGACTACGAAATTGAAGTACAGTGTAAAATGACGCCGTCCTAAAATTAGCATTTCTTTGCAGTGTTTAATGTGTTGATGCTGAATCATGCAAATTAAAGTTATACTGTGTCATTGGCCTAGTTCTATAGAAGTTTGTTCTTACAAACAAACCCCGACAGAAATGTAACCATTTCCTCTGGTAATGACTGTAGACCTAGTTATCAAAGATAACATAGAAAGAAAAGCAAGGAAATTTTACATTGCTGCATTATGCATTCAATATATGTTAAATAAGCCATTAAAAATCCAATAATGCTTATAGATTAAATATATATAAATATATATATACAGAACCAGTGAAAAGTTTGGACACACCTACTCATTCAAGGGTTTTTCTTTATTTTGACTATTTTCTACATTGTAGAATAATAGTGAAGACATCAAAACTATAAAATAGCACAATCAAGAAGTAACCAAAAAAGTGTTATATAAATACATTTTACATTTTACATTCTTCAAAGTAGCCACCCTTTGCTTTGATGACAGCTTTGCACACTCTTGGCAATCTCTCAACCAACTTCATGAGGTAATCACCTGGAATGCATTTCAATGAACAGGTGTGCCTTGTTAAAAGTTAATTTGTGGAATTTCTTTCCTTCTTAATGCATTTGAGCCAATCAGTTGTGTTGTGACAAGGTATGGGTGGTATACAGAAGATAGCCATATTTGGTAAAAGACCAAGTCCATATTATGGCAAAAACAGCTCAAATAAGCAAAGAGAAACYAATAAATGCTTCACAGAGTTCAAGTAACAGACACATCACAACATCACAACTGTTCAGAGGAGATCGTGAGTCAGGCCTTGTTGGCTGCTTTTCCTTCACTCTGCTTCACTCCAACTCATCCCAAACCATCTCAGTTGGGTTGAGGTCGGGTGATTGTGGAGGCCAGGTCATCTGAGGCAGCACTCCATCATTCTCCTTCTTGGTCAAATAGCCCTTACACAGCCTGGAGGTGTGTTGGGTCATTGTCCTGTTGAAAAACAAATGATAGTCCCACTAAGCGCAAACCAGATGGGATGGCGTATCGCTGCAGAATGCTGTGGTAGCCATGCTGGTTAAGTGTGCCTTGAATTCTAAATAGATCACTGACAGTGGCACCAGCAAAGCACCATCACACCTCCTCCTTCATGCTTCACAGTGGGAACTACACATGCTGAGATCATCCGTTCACCTACTCTGTGTCTCACAAAGATACGGAGGTTGGGGGAAAAAAATCGCATATTTGGACTAATCAGACCAAAGGACAGATTTCCACCAGTCTAATGTCCATTGCTCGTGTTTTTTGGCAAAAGCAAGTCTCTTCTTCTTATTGGTGTCCTTTAGTAGTGGTTTCTTTGCATCAATTCAACCATGAAGGCCTGATTCAAGCAATCTTCTCTGAACAGTTGATGTTGTGATGTGTCTGTTACTTGAACTCTATGAAGCATTTATTCATTTCTCTTTGCRTATTTGAGCTGTTTTTGCCATAATATGGACTTGGTCTTTTACCAAATATGGCTATCTTCTGTATACCACCCCTACCTTATCACAACACAACTGATTGGCTCAAATGCATTAAGAAGGAAAGAAATTCCACAAATTAACTTTTAACAAGGCACAGCTGTTAATTGAAATGCATTCCAGGTGACTACCTCATGAAGCTGGTTGAGAGAATACCAAGAGTGTGCAAAACTGTAATTTGTTTTATTTAACTAGGCAAGTCAGTTAAGAACAAATTCTTAATTACAATGACTGCCTAGGAACAGTGGGTTAACCTCTAATTCCTCCCAAACCCGGATCCGGGAGCACCCCCCACAGTAAAAAAGCTGACTAGCATAGCCTAGCATAGCGTCACAAGTAAATACTAGCATCTAAATATCATTAAATCACAAGTCCAAGACACCAGATGAAAGATACACATCTTGTGAATCCAGCCATCATTTCTGATTTTTAAAATGTTTTACAGGGAAGACACAATATGTAAATCTATTAGCTAACCACGTTAGCAAAAGACACCACTTTTTTTACCCCACCAGTTTTTTACTCCATCAGTAGCCATCACTAATTCGACCAAATAAAGATATAAATAGCCACTAACCAAGAAACAACTTCATAAGATGACAGTCTGATAACATATTTATTGTATAGCATATGTTTTTTTAGAAAAATGTGCATATTTCAGGTATAAATCACAGTTCTACATTGCAGCTGCAATCTGAAATAGTGCCGAAGCTGCCAGAATAATTACAGAGACCAACGTCAAATACCTAATTACTCATCTTAAAACATTTCTGAAAAATACACAGCGTATAGCAAATGAAAGCCCAACATCTTGTGAATCCAGCCAATATGTCAGATTTTTTAAGTGTTTTACAGCGAAAACACAATATAGCATTATATTAGCTTAGCACAATAGCCAGAAACACAAGCAATTTACCAGCAGCACAGGTTAGCGATCGTAACAATACAGCAAAAGATATATAATTTTGGACTAACCTTGATATACTTCGTCAGATGACAGTCCTGTAACATCATATTACACAATGCATATAGGTTTTGTTCGAAAATGTGCATATTTAGCAGCACAAATCGTTGTTATACAATGTGATCAGTGGCAACAGGTCATGCATTCTGGCCGGCGCCATCTTGGAAAGGCACCTAAGTTTACGATAATTTTTCGATGATTGACTAAAAAATACAGGTTGGACAGCAACTGAAAGATGCATTAGTTATTAATGCAACCGCTGAGTTAGATTTTTAAAATTAACGTTACTAGACATACAGTGTGCGTTACAGCCAGACTAGTGCCGCAATAACGGCGGACAAATGCGTTTACATTTTCCCACATAAATACGGAATAACATCATAAATAGRTCTTACTTTTGGACGAGCTTCCATCAGAATCTTGGGCAAGGTGTCCTTTGTCCAAAAGAATCGTTGCTTGGTTGTAAAACGTCGTCTTCAACTTCGGAATTAGCAGCTAACAATAGCTATGTGGCCACAACATMCCCAAATCCCCAAAACGCAATACTAAGGAAATTCCGAAAATAGCAATATACTCGCATAAACTGATATAACTCGGTTTAAAATAACTTCGTTATGATGTTTCTAACACCTATATCGAATTAAATTACAGACGGATATAGCTAAGGCCGATAACTGAGCGTTTCAAAATGCCATCTTGAGGTCTTGCTTTGCMCAATGACGAACYACAAAAAGAGAGCGCACTTCGTTCCTTGGCCTTTTATAAGCTCTGAGAACTACGTAGACACTCCATTCCACTTCTCATTGGTTACTGACATCCAGGGGAAGGCGGGTGCAGTTCATGTCGACCCATAGGATACATACAGAGCTTTAAACTGATCTGAGAACAGAGCCTCGTTTTCAGACCTTCGCAGTTCCTGTCATAGATTTCGCTGCAGAAAGAGTTCTGGTTCACCCACAGACATAATTCAAACGGTTTTAGAAACTAGAGATTGTTTTCTATCCAATAGTAATAATAATATGCATATTGTACGAGCAAGAATTGAGTACGAGGCAGTTTAATTTGGGAACGATAAATGTCCAAGTTGAAACAGCACCCCCTGTAGTGTCAAGAGGTTCTGCCTTGTTCAGGGGCAGAACGACAGATTTTTACCTTGTCAGCTCAGTGATTCGATCTAGCAACTTTTCAGTTACTGGCCCAACYCTCTAACCACTAGGCTACCTGCCGTKTTCAAGGCAAAGGATGGCTACTTTGAAGAATCTAAAATCTAAAATATATTTTCCATATGTTACATAGTTTTGATGTCTTCACTATTATTCTAAAATATAGAAAATAGTACAAATAAAGAAAAACCCTTGGATGAGTAGGTGTGGAAAACTATATACAGTATATATATATATATAAACGCTGGAATTCACATGACAAATTCTAAGTTATTTCATGTTTATTAATGATACTGTGAAAAGTCTCACCACCAACCTGATGTGAAACACAGAACATGCTACGCATGGATCTAATTCCTAAAATGTATTTGTTGAAAGGACCACATAGGGGGAACAGCTCTWTGGCTCTCTCTGGTTCCTCGTTGTGCTGTTCGGGTCCCTGATGAATACACAAATAAAGAGTAGGATTGAAGCTTTCAGACTTCTCATCTGCCTTGAAAGCAGAAATCATTGTTTCTGGAATGTTAGCTTATACATCTCTCTCTGATAATTTCCCGAACGATGATCTTAATATTGACTCAGATGGTGGTAATAGAGAATATGATCTGCTGAATATGATATGTCTTATTGATATTACGCACCTACACTTTTATCAGGCGTTTTAGGATTGACTCAACTGGGAGCAAATCAGCACCATGGACAGTACCGGCAACGATGAGACGTCACAGACAACGCCCTGCAATACAAAAACGCATCATTCTTTTCATAGTAAATATATGCAGCATACTACAGCCAATAGTCCCCTCACTGATTTTCACAATTTTACCGCTCAATTACGCCCACATGTGCCACATGATTACGCACGTTTTCYGCGTAAACACTACTGTACTGATTACTCATCTTTTGTTTACCATTCATAAYGGGCTGCAATATCATAACGGTAACTCGTAGGTTTAGCGTACACTCCACTTTAACCGGTGACGGGCCCTTTAAGGGTTATGTAGAGAGACGGGCTGATGTAGGACCACACCTCCGTGTGCGCTATGCTCTCTCGCGCTGCCATCCCATCCTCATCATGGCCTCCAAAAATCCGCCGCTGCGTCCGAGAACGAGCACGAGTAGACTAGCCGTTGGCCCTTTCCTTCCCCGCGCGGAAATGAACAGCGTCAAGCCGAAACAGAGGCACCGGTAGAGGGGTGCGCGCCGGGGGATAAAGCCTCCGAGCTCATGCCACCCCGGTCTCCTCYATGTCTTCGTCAAAWGCCACGTACAGCCATTTGACAAAGAGGGGTGCGAACCCCGGCCGCGGCGGCGACAGAAGCATGAACAGGGATTTTTCTGTCAACCTATCAGTGCAACAAGTGCTGAGCCTCTGGGTGCAAGGCACGACGCTGCAACATTTCACAGGTAGGCTATGTCACATTATTACTGTACAGTGTACAGCCATGRTGTGCATTTGGCATCGTTTCAACCGTTGTGTGTTGTGTGTAGGGTCTGGCTCGCTTCACCCAATTGCCAGTGTTGTAGGCTACACACATGTAGTGCTGGCACATATCTACTAACCTACTGTAGGCTACGGACATCAGGGCGACATGGACAGCTGTGCGCGTCCATTTGTAAAGGGAGAGCATCCACAGCACGAAACATCTCCCGGGAACTGGTAACTGACCAGAGGTGTTTCGTCTGTCGGTCTCCATACTTTATAGCCTACCAGTAGCCTACCTTGGTTTGCAGGACGCATCTGCCTGTCAATGGCAGACCTATCACCAGAATAACATCTGGCAATGTGTAACAGAAATTGTGTGATAAATGTAATTTCACTCCCATATAAATGATGCCATGCTTGGAATCATCAAATGAATAACAATCTGTTATAGCGGTTATTTAATCTCTATGGTGCGTGAATGCACTTGGCACTGTGACGTGTTCAGTCGAGTTATGATCTGCAATTAGTGACATCCTCTCCAACTCTTGAATAGGCTGTATTTGTATTTACATTTATTATGGATCCCCA
Organism: Salvelinus sp. IW2-2015; assembly: GCF_002910315.2. Classification (NCBI taxonomy): domain Eukaryota; kingdom Metazoa; phylum Chordata; class Actinopteri; order Salmoniformes; family Salmonidae; genus Salvelinus; species Salvelinus sp. IW2-2015. Next base: position 31,370,377 of record NC_036870.1, read on the forward strand.
TTACTCTTCCTGGGGTCCAGCAAAATGAAGGCAGTTATACAATTTTAAAAACATTACAATACATTTACAACAGATTTCACAATACATTAAGTATTTGCCCTCAGGCCCCTACTCTACTACCACATGTCTACAACACAAAATCTATGTGTACGTGTGTATAGTGCGTATGTTATTGTGTGTGTGTATAGTGCGTATGTTATTGTGTGTGTGTGTATAGTGCGTATGTTATTGTGTGTGTGTGTGCATAGTGCGTATGTTATCGTGTGTGTGTATAGTGCGTATGTTATTGTGTGTGTGTGTGTGTCTGTGCTTATGTTTGTGTTGCTTCACAGTCCCCGCTGTTCCATAATGTGTATATTTATCTTTTATTTTATTTTATTTTACTGCTTGTATGAGTTACCTGATGTGGASTAGAGTTCCATGTAGTCAAGGCTCTATGTAGACTGTGCGCCTCCCATAGTATTTTCTGTACTTGGGGACTGTGAAGAGACCTCTGGTGGTATGTCTTGTGGGGTATGCATGGGTGTCCGAGCTGTGTGCCAGTAGTTAAAACAGACAGTTCGGTGCATTCAGGTTGTCAACACTTCTTACAAAAACAAGTAGTGATTAAGTCACTCTCTCCTCCACTTTGAGCCATGAGAGAATGACATGCATATTATTAATGTTAGCTTTCTGTGTACATCCAAGGGCCAGCCGTGCTGCCCTGTTCTGAGCCATTTGCAATTTTCCTAAGTCCCTCTTTGTGGCACCTGACCACACGACTGAACAGTAGTCTAGGGGCGACAAAACTAGCACCTGTAGGATCTGCCTTGTTGATAGTGCTGTTAAGAAGGCAGAGCAGCGCTTTATTATGGACAGACTTCTCCCCATCTTAGCTACTGTTGTATCAATATGTTTTGACCATGACAGTTTACAATCCATGGTTACTCCAAGCAGTTTAGTCACCTCAACTTGCTAAATTCTCACATTATTRGTTACAAGATTTAGGCTTTAGTGAATGATTTGTTCCAAATACAATGCTTTTAGTTTAGAATATTTAGGACTAACTTATTCCTTGCCACCCATTCTGAAACTAACTGCAGCTCTTTGTTAAGTGTTGCAGTCATTTCGGTTTCTGTAGTAGCTGACGTGTATAGTGTTGAGTCATCCGCATACATAGACACACTGGCTTTACTCAAAGCCAGTGGCATGTCGTTAGCAAAGATTGAAAAWGTAAGGGGCCTAGACAGCTGCCCTGGGGAATTCCTGCTTCTAACTTGATTATGTTGGAGAGACTTCCATTAAAGAACACCCTCTGTGTTCTGTTAGACAGGGAACTCTTTATCCACGACATAGCAGGGGATGTAAAGCCATAACACATACGTTTTTCCAGCAGCAGACTATGACAGGTAGCCTAGTGGTTAGAGTGTTGGACTAGTAACTGAAAGGTTGCAAGATCGAATCCCCGAGCTGACAAGGTAAACATCTGTTGTTCTGCCCCTGAGCAAGGCAGCTCAGGGGCAGAGCTGTTCACTGTTCCTAGGCTGTCATTGAAAATAAGAATTTGTTCTTGGCTGACTTGCCTAGTTAAATAAAGTTAAAATAAATAAAAAACATTCATTATTTCAAAAGCTGCACTGAAGTCTACCAAACAGCCCTCACAATCTTTTTATTATCAATCAATTATCTTCAGTCATTTGTGTAAGTGCTGTGCTTGTTGAATGTCCTTCCCTATAAGCGTGCTGAAAATCTGTTGTCAATTTGTTTACTATTAGTATTGTTTCTGGCCAAGGACCATTTTTCCCCAAAGTTTACAAATGGCTGGTAACAGGCTGATTGTTCGGCCATTTGAGCCAGTAAAGGGGGCTTTACTATTCTTAGGTAGCTGTCTGGGATGTTCTAGAGAGATATGGTTCATCCATATGTGGGTAATGAAGACCTAGATGTTGTATCCTGTCTATTCTGCACAGTGCACAGCAGTGTTAACTTCTAAATTACTGTGAGTTTTTCTTGAACGGAAAACAGTCATGATATTGAGAAGCAACACAGTCTAGAAGAGACAACTTGAGTGACAGTGTCACAGATTATGATTAAACAGCGGGCTATAAGTAGTCATTACAATTAGGCCTACTTCTCTCTCTCTCTGCCTGCCTTTCTGCCTGCCTTTCTGCCTGCTTTTCTGCCTGCCTTTCTGCCTGTCTGTCTCTCTCGCTCTCGCTCTCTCCTCTCCTCTTTCTCTCTCTCCCTCCCCTTACTCTCTTTCTGCCTCCCCCTCGCTACCTCTCTCTCAAATGAGGCTTGTACATAATGAAATATGATATAATTTTGTTAGTGCTTTGGTCATTGTATTCTGGGTATTTATTTTGAATGGGGGTGGAATGGGGGTGGACAATGGGGGTGGAATGTGGACGGACAACCTCTCCCTCAACGTGATCAAGATAAAGGAGATGATTGTGGACTACAGGAAAAGGAGGACAGAGCACGCCCCCATTGTCATCGATGGGGCTGCAGTGGAGTAGGTTGAGKGCTTCAAGTTCCTTGGTGTTCACATCACCAACAAACTAACATGGTCCAAGCACACCATGACAGTCGTGAAGCGGGCACGACAAAACCTATTCCCCCTCAGCAGACTGAAAAGATTTGGCATGGGTCCTCAGATCCTCAAAAAGTTCTACAGCTGCACTATCGAGAGCATCCTGACTGGTTGCATCACTGCCTGGTACGGCAACTGCTCGGCCTCCGACCGCAAGGCACTACAGAGTAGAGGTTGACCGATTTATGATTTTTCAACGCCGATACCGATACTGATTATTGGAGGACCAAAAAAAGCCGATACCGATTAATCGSACGATTTTTAAATATAATAATGACAATTACAACAATACTGAATGAACAATGAACACTTTTATTTTAACTTAATATAATACATAAATAAAATCTATTTCATCTCAAATAAATAATGAAACATGTTCAATTTGGTTTAAATAATGCAAAAACAGAGTGTTGGAGAAGAAAGTAAAAGTGCAATATGTGCCATGTAAAAAAGCTAACGTTTAAGTTCCTTGCTCAGAACATGAGAACATATGAAAGCTGGTGGTTCAATATTCCCAGTTCTTCAATATTCCCAGTTAAGAAGTTTTAGATTGTAGTTATTATAGGAATTATGACGCGTCGACTATTTCTCTCTATACCATTTGTATTTCATATACCTTTGACTATTGGATGTTCTWATAGGCACTWTAGTATTGKCAGCCTAATCTCAGGAGTTGATAGGCTTGAAGTCATAAACAGCGCTGTGCTTCAAGCATTGCTAAGAGCTGCTGGCAAACGCAGTAAAGTTTGAATGAATGCTTACGAGCCTGCTGCTGCCTACCACCGCTCAGTCAGACTGCTCTATCAAATATCAAATCATAGACTCAATTATAATATAATAAACAGAAAAACGAGCCTTTGGTCTTTAATAAGGTCAAATCCAGAAACTAGTATTTTGAAAACAAAACGTTTATTCTTTCAGTGAAATACGYAACCGTTCCGTATTTTATCGAATGGGTGGCAACCTAAATATTGCTGTTACATTGCACAACCTTCAATGTTATGTCATAATTATGTAAAATTCTGGCAAATTAGTTCACAGTTCGTAACGAGTTAGGCGGCCCAAACTGTTGCATATACCCTGACTCTGCTTGCACTGAACGCAAGAGAAGTGACACAATTTCCCTAGTTAATATTGCCTGCTAACATTAATTTATTTTAACTAAATATGCAGGTWAAAAAAAAAWGTACTTCTGTGTATTGATTTTAAGAAAWGCAATGCGCTTTTGTTAAATCATCACCCGTTTGGCGAAGMTGAAGTAGGCTGTGATTCGATGATACATTAACAGGKATTGATTATATGCAACGCAGGACAAGCTAGTTAACCTAGTAATATCATCAACCATGTGTAGTTAACTAGTGATTATGTGAAGATTGATTGTTTTTTATAAGATCAGTTTCATGCTAGCMAGCAATTTACCTTGGCTCCTTGCAAGGTCCTTCTGACGCTGCGRCCACYTAACAGGTGGTCAGCCTGCCGTGCAGTTTCCTCGTGGATTGKCATTTAATCYTCCATAATTGGCGTTCAAAAAGSCCGATTACCGATTGTTATGAAAACRCGACCTCTACTACAGAGMGTAGTGCGAACGGCCCAGTACAWCACTGGGYCCAAGCTTCCTGCCATCCAGGACCTCTATACCAGGCGGTGTCAGAGGAAGGCCRTGAACATTTTCAAAGACTCCAMCCACCCTAGTCATAGACTGTTCTCTCTGCTACCGCACGGCAAGCGGAACCTAAGTCTAGATACAAGAGGCTTCTAAACAGCTTCTACCCCCAAGCCATAAGACTSCTGAACATCTAGTCAAATGGCTAACCAGACTATTCACATTGCCTCCCCATCCCCTCTCCACACCCCTGCCACTCTCTGTTGTCATCTATGCATAGTCACTTTAATTAACTCGACCTACATGTACATACTACCTCAACTAACCGGTGCCCCCGTACATTAACTCTGTACCGGCACCCCCCTGTATATATTGTTATTTTTTACTGCTCCTCTTTAATTACTTGTTACTTTTATCTCTTATTCTTATCCATATTTTTTGAAACTGCACTGTCGGTTAGGMGCTCGTAAGTAAYCATTTCACTATAWGGTCTGTTGCATGCCTGTTGTATTRGGCGCATGTGAKTAATAKAATTRGATTTGATTTGAAATGCCTAAATGTTGAGAGATTACAATAGGCCTAACCTAAGAATGAACGGGGCAGTGGAACAACACGCAGTACAACGTCAAAACAAGATCTCTCAAGATCTCTCGTGACTGAAATTCATTTTTTTTGCCGTGCAAAGAGGATGATGGATATATATAGGTATCATGGCTGCCATGGAGATTTATGAGAGCAAGCCCAAGCAGACTTCCTGCTGAGGAACAGGAAGTAAAAACAAGACCTGGCCTGCATCTCATGGCTCCCTGTTACCTTCATATTGCACTGCTTTTGAAAGGATGCCACAGGTGGCCATAATCCCGCTGACTCGGCAGGGAAGTGACTCGCGTGCACACATCTCTGGTTAATCACGCTGACTCGGCAGGGAAGTGACTCGCATGCACAAGTATTGCAGAAGTAAAGTTGCTGTAGTGAGGGAACCGAGTAGTGACACCCAGTATCACATTCCTGGTCAGATGAGAAACAAGATGGTGAAGCTTAGAGGAGTTCTGAATGTAGACTCCTCGTGTTATGATAGACATCGCCCTTATACTAGTAGTGTCGCCCACAGACAGACTCTAGTACTTTAACAAATGAGATTTCCTGTGGACGTGTTCTTCTGCGTCCTACCAGCAATTTCACTTCCCATTTTATTCTCTATTCTCAACAAAGCACAAAAACATGCATTCTTCTATTTTTTCCATTTGAAAATGTTGAAAAGACTGCGTCCAGCAAAATGATAAGCTCTGATTGACAAGGTTATTGATGACACCGTTAAAGCACATTGAATGTTTGCCAATTCTCAGTTATCCTTTGTGTTCTCATTTTATCATGCTCGCTCCCTTGTTCACATGTTATTACATGCTATTACAGTGCTGACAACTTTGATGCGTCTGACAGTACTGCATCTTGTCGTAACGTGACTATCATTAAATGTGAAGACTGTTATATTATCAAATCAATTCTTTATGTGTAATTATTCTTACGTGATTAAACTAATCATGTAAACTTTAATGAACTAGGAAGTCGGGGAACCACGGGACAATGTTTAAAGAGTCTCTATTTCCTGAATTAACTCTTCAGATATTTTCATATCTTACAGTCTTCTATTAATGTATTGTTACCTCATCAGTGTCCTCTATTAATGTATTGTTACCTCATCAGTNTCTATTAATGTATTGTTACCTCATCAGTGTCCTCTATTAATGTATTGTTACCTCATCAGTCTCATTCCTGAATGTCGCAAACCCTTGGATATCTGTACGAACCAAAGCATCATAAATCATGATTCAGCGATATACAAATTGGCTTAATTATTTATTTACTAACTAACTAATCAATTACAGAATTACATAAACACACACACACAGTAGGTCATACATTGGTTACTAACATGACACAAAGAAAAGTCCCTAATGGGCAAAACTGATATGACAGCTAGGTAGACAAAGGAAAGGGGTGGGGACAGTTCAAGAGCGGGAAACTCAGAGTGGACCCATGTACATACAGTTGACTACGCTCATGGAAATGCTAATTCTTTGAACATGCACAGTRGCTAATTCGAAAATACATTGCAATTTACATATTTACGAGTGTATGRCTTTGTTGTTTCTCGCTGTGGTCGTCCGATCCATCTGCTGGATAGTTAGTCTACAGAAAGTCTCTGGTTTGTCCACCAGAGATCAAAGTCTTTCGTAGTTGTAGCTTGTTATAATGGATAAGTCATAGTACCATTCGGTCGTTTGAATGGATGCGTTTACCAGACTAAAGWACTTAYACAGSTGCAGACTGAATAATCGGTCTTTAGTTTGTAGATTTCACAACCATTTCAGCGTGGGGATGATCCCCACGTTCTCTGGTCTTYTCCTTCGGGAGAGTTGTAGTTTAAACCATTTTGCAACATCCAGCTCACACCTTAGTCTTCTTGGTCTATAGAGTGGTAGCCATCCCTGCGTTCTCTTGACTAAATGTACATTTTGTCATGAGTCCTTTTATTAACTCTGTGGAAAGGGGGCGTTCCATGACGTTTGGGTATAATGTCTGTGCTCACGGGGGCGTGGCCACTGACTGAGCATAAATTACTATAAAAAACGATTCTAATTTAGAAGACTAACATCACATTATCTTTCCAAAACTATTCTAATTTAGAAGACTAACATCACATTATCTTTCCAAAAGTATTCTTATACTTAATCATTTATTTTCTACAACATTTCGATGCAAACCCCATAACTGAGAAGTGTATACAGACAAAGAAACAGTAATGTGTCTCCTGTCCTTCATGAGGTCACCAAATGAAACAAACTCCACATGACTGTTCCTTAAGTGTCCACGGATCACTCCAAGTGTTTGGAATACAGAAATACTGTTCAATTATTCAACCTTTTGATGTCAGAGTTTGGCCAAGTGTCTCTCTGTGTTCCACAGTCACATTCCAATCTGAATACTACAGAGCCCAGAAGCAGAGTATTTTATGACCGCCATAAAGCTGTGGAGGGTAAAGGGGCCTATGACCCCCCCGGGCAGTCATAACAATCTCTACTATACTCTCATACAGCACAGTCTTTCATATCTGACTAGCCTGTAGCAGTGGTGGTATTACTCCGGGATTCATCTCTCTCCACACAGCAGGAGATAGGACTATAGCAGTGGGTGAACCCAGCTCCCAGCTCCCTTGTGGCCCTCTCCCTCTGTTCTCCTCTATCCCGTTTAGCTCTGTCCCATCGGTCCCTCGGGGCCCCCATACAGCTACAGCTGCCTGGCTGTCTGTGCCTTTTGTAATCAAAGCTCCATGGGCCAAACATTTTAACCGCTTATCAGTGGAATGGGAACATAATGCCTTTCCCGGTAACACGGATCCATAATTAACCATTTATTAAGCATTTTATAAAGTGTGTGTTTACCATTAATTAATTAATAATTACTCCCACATTAATAAACCATTTACTAATCATTAGTAAAGTATTTTTGTGGTCTCTAATCAAAAGTGAGTGCTATTTATACTTTCTGAGTGTCTTGAGTGACCGGTGTAATTTGCCACAACAAGATGGGTATGCCGTTGGTAGACATTCCAGCAGGACCTGGTCTTAGAACCAACACACAACACAGGTTGTTTAAGGAACTAAATATACATGTCTGAATAACTAGCTTACTAACATTACACATGTGGGAGTCATGTTTAATACATGGTGAGCAAACCGTTTATAAGGTTTTATAAATGCCTTATAAACGGTATGTAAATGACTTATAAACGGTATGTAAATGCCTTATAAACGGTTTATTATTAATAAAGTGTTCCCCCTTTCTGTTTAATGCTTGTGTTGGCATGCCAGGCCAGCCGGGACCCACCGTATGTTGTAAAAGCTGCTGACAGCGGCCCACAGGTCCCTGGTAGGGGATTAGTGGTGTAACACACATTAATAATCCTACATTCTGCTGACATGGGGGGGGGTTGCATGCCTGAAGATGACACAGCACTTGTACTACTACAGACAACCTTGACTCCTCGACAACCCCTCATAGCCACACACACACACACACACACACACACACACACACACACACACACACACACACACACACACACACACACACACACACACATTCCCATGCAGAGAGTGGTGCTGCTAAGGTTCTGTGTCCCAGTGGTGTGATAGAGCAGCGGTGTGTGGTTGGCCAGCAGAGGCTCAGCTAGCGCCATCCTGTGGACTGTGTGGAATCCTAACGGAGGTGGCTGGCGGTGGCGTGACTCTCTGGGTCCGGTATGGCCCTTCTCTATCCTCTCTATCCTTCCATCTCTCTCTCTTTCTGCATCTCTCTCTTTCTGCGTCTCTCTATCTTTCTACCTACCTGTCTCTCTCTCTCTCTCTCTTTCTGCTCCTCTCTCTACCGCTCTGTCTCTCTCTGGCTCTCTCTCTGGCTCTCTCTCTCTCTCTCTCTCTCTCTCTCTGTCTCTTATACACATCTAGATGTGTATAAGAGACAGCTGCTGTATTTTGCCTACCAGATAAGGGAGATTATCAATGTTTGATTTGTGTGTCTGTGTGATCTGTGGGAAATATGTATCTCAAATGTGGTCATAAATTTGGCAGGAGGTTAGGAAGTGCAGCTCAGTTTCCACCTAACTTTGTGGCCAGTGTGCACATAGCCTGTCTTCTCATGAGAGCCAGGTCTGCCTATGGGGGCCTCTCTCAATAGCAAGGCTGTGCTCACTGAGTCTGTACATAGTTAAAGCTTTCCTTAAGTTTGGGTCAGTCACAGTGGTCAGGTATTCCTGCCACTGTGTACTCTCTGTTTAGGGCCAAAAAGCATTCTAGTTTGCTCTGTTTTTTTGTTGATTCTTTCCTGTGTTTCAAATAGTTATCTTTTTGTTTTCTCATAATTTGGCTGAAGCTAAATGTGTTTTTTGTCCTGGGGCTCTGTGGGGTCTGTTTGTGTTTGAGAACAGAGCCCCAGAACRAGCTGGCTGAGGGGACTCTTCTCTAGGTTCATCCTTCACAACCATAGAGAGCAATGMGTTCGATAACAGATCCTTYTGGGGATGTTGAGTGTTATGTTCCTTTTGGTGGCGTAGAAGACCCGTCTCTCATATCGTTCACAGCCTTGTGGAAGTTARCTGTGGTGTTAAGGTTTAGGCTAAGTTAGTTATAAATTGTTGTGTTCTCTAGGGCAAAAGCATCTATATATAATTTGTATTATTTGTCTTGGCTACTGGACCATTTTTGYAACCCCATTATTTTTGTCTTAATGAGATTTACTGTCAGGGTTCAGGTCTGACAGAATCTGTACAGAAGATCTAGGTGCTGCTGTAGGCCCTCCTTGGTGGAGGACAGAAGCACCAGATCATCAGCAAACAGTAGAKATTTGATTTCAGATTCTAGTAGGGTGAGGCCGGGTGCTGCAGACTGTTCTGGTGCCCTCACCAATTRGTTTATATATATGTTGAAGAGGGTGGGGCTCAAGCTGCATCCCTGTCTCACCCCATGGCCCCGTGGAAAGAAATGTGTTTTTAGCCAATTTTAACTGCACACGTGTTGTTTTTGTACATTGATTTTATAATGTCATGTGTTTTCCCCCCAACACCACTTTCCATCAATTTGTATAGCAGACCCTCATGCCAAATTGAGTCAAAAGCTTTATTGAAATCAACAAAGCATGAGAGGACTTTGCTTTTGTTTTGTTTGTTTTTCAGTAAGGGTGTGCAGGGTGTGTACATGGTGTGTCGTACAGTATTTTGGTAAGAAACCAATTTGACATTTGCTCAGGAAACTGTTTTCTCTGAGGAAATGTTGGAGTCTGCTGTTGATGATACTGCAGTGGATTGCTGCTCAGGCATATTCCACAGTAATCAAATTTGTCTCCACTTTTGTGGATTGGGGTGATCAGGCCTTGGTTCCACATATTAGGGAAGATGCCAGAGCTGAGGATAATGTTAAAGAGTTTAAGAATAGCCCATTTGAATTTGTGGTCTGTATATTTGATCATTTCATTTAGTATACCATCAACACCACATGCCTTTTTGGGTTGGAGGGTTTGTATTTGGTCCTGTAGTTCATTCAATGTAATTGGAGAATCCAGTGGGTTCTGGTCATCTTTAATAMCTGATTCTAAGTTTAGTAAATGTATATGTTTTAGCACTTGGTTCTTTGTTATATGGCCAAAAGGTTAGAGAAGTGGTTTTTCCATACATCTTCATTTTGGARAAATAGCTCTTCAGGTTGTTGTTTGTTCAGTGCGTTCCAATTTTCCCAGAAGTAATTTGATTCTATGGATTCTTCAATCACATTGATCTGTTTTCTGTCATACTGTTCCTTCTTATTCTTAGTGTATTTCTGTATTATTTTAGTGATTCACCATAGTGAAGGCGTAAGCTCAGGTTTTCTGGTTCTCTGTGTTTCTCTCTCTCTCTACATCTCTCTTTCTCTACATCTCTCTCTCTCTCTACATCTCTCTCTCTCTCACTCTCTCTCTCTCTCTCTTCTCTCTCTCTGCTCGCTCTCTCTCTCTCTCTCTCTCTCTCTCTCTCTCTCTCTACATCACTCTCCCTCACCCTACAGTTTCCCGTCCTGTCATAGATAGGGGCTGTATTGTGTCTCGTGCTCTGTGTTCTGTTGAGACCATAGAAGCCAGGCAGCCAGTCACGTCTCTCTCTCTGCCCAGCATGACAGCTGGCAGCTGGATCGATATCAGACGTAGAAGGTTGTGGAACAAGGTTAAATGGATATGCTAAAGATAACATGGTTAATAATGTTGACAGCACATTCAGGTCAATGGCGCATGTATTGCAATTTACACTTTAGACATTTAGCAGACAAGCGACTTACAGGAGCAATTAGGGTTCAGTGCCTTGCTCGAGGGAACATCGACACATTTTTTACCTAGTTGGGTCGGGGGTTTAAGCCAGCGACCTTTCAATTACTGGCACAACGCTTTTAACTGTAATATTTCTGCAGAGGTGCTCTTTGAAGATGCTAGAACAGTCCACGTTTACTTTTCCTCTGCAAACAAAGTGAGTAATGAATAATCTGACAACCCCATAGTCTAAAAGTTGCTCTATTTACCTAGATCCCGAGTGGCGCAGCGGTCTAAGGCACTGCATCTCAGTGCAAGGTGCGTCACTGCAGTCCCTGGTTCGAATCAAGTCTGTATCACATCCGGCTGTGAATGGTCGTCCAATAGGGCGGCGCACAATTGGCCCAGAGTTGTTCGTGTTTGGCCAGTGTAGGCCGGCATTGTAAATAGGAGTTTGTTCTTAACTGACTTGCCTTGTTAAATAAAAGTAAATTATGCATTCTGACAAGCAGTCACAGGGAAAACAGTGGTTTTAATGGCTGTTGTTAAAAAAGCYGGAGAGCCCAGTTTTTARGTTCCTACTTTATTTATTTCTCAACTCCTAAATATGTGCGAACGGCCCCAATTTAAACCCAGGGTGTTTAGCATCGGCATGGTTACTTCTCTGAGTGCATAGGGGAGAGTAGGGCTAAATGTAACACGGGTCAATTGTAGGGTAACTTGGGGTAAAATTCCCCCCTACCTCAAACATCCTGTCCAATCTTATGTCCAATCCACTTTGTGTCAGCGGAGCCAAGCTGGCCACTTGATGGCTGAGTGAATGTGATGTGTCCAGAAGGCCACAGCTCTTTATGCAAAGCTTGTCTCCAGGAGCCAGAAAAAAAGGAATACAACAAGGGAGGAGGGGAGGGAGAGAATGTGAATCAGACTCTCTGCTGGGCTCTCAAGCCTCTCTCTGGGACATCATACGATTGGGTGTGCTTCCCTGTTTCTCTCTGGGACATCATAAGATTGGGTGTGCTTCCCTGTTTCTCTCTGGGACGATCATAAGATTGGGTGGTGCTTCCTGTTTCTCTCTTGGGACATCATAAGATTGGGCGTGTGTTCCCTGTTTCTACTCGACATCATAAGATTGGGTGTGCTTCCCTTGTTTCTCTCTGGGACAGTTCATAAGATTGGTGTGCTTCCTGTTGCTCTCTGGGCATCATAAGATTGGTGTGCTTCCCTGTTTCTGCTCTGGGAATCTATAAGATTGGTGTGCTTCCCTGTTTCTCTGGGACATCATAAGATTGGGTGTGCTTTCCTGTTTCTCTCTGGACATCATAAGATTGGGTGTTGTTCCTGTTTTCTCGCTGGACATCATAAGATTGGGGTTGCTTCCCTGTTTCTCTCTGGACATCATAAAGATTGGGTGTGCTTCCCTGTTCTCTCTGGGAATCAATAAAGATTGGTGTGTTTCCCTGTTTCTCTCTGGACATCATAAGATGGGTGTGTTTCCCTGTTTCTCTTGGGACATCATAAGATTGGGTGTGTTTCCCTGTTTCTCTCTGGGACATATAAGATTAGGTTGTGTGTTCCCTGTTTTCTCTCATGGGACATCATAGATTGGGTGTGCTTCCCCTGTTTCTCTCTGGACATCATAAAGATTGGTGTGCTTCCCTGTTTCTCCTGGGACATATAAGATTGGGTGTGCTTCCCTGTTTCTTCTCTGGGACATCTATAAGATTGTGTGGCTTTCCCTGTTTTCTCTGGGACATCATAGAGATTGGTGTGCTTCCCTGTTCTCTCCTGGGACATCAATAAGATTGGCGGTGTGTTCCTGTTTCTCTCTGGGAATCATAAGCATTGGGAGTGTGTTCCCTGTCTCTCTCTCGTGGGACGACTATAGATTTGGGTGTTGCTTCCCTGATTTCTCTCTGGGGACATCAAATGAGGTGTGTGTTTTTCCCTGTTTCATCCTTGGGACAATCATAAGATGGAGCTCTGTTCTGTCTGGGACATGTTGTGTTTCCACTGTTTCTCTCTGGAGACATCATAAGATTGGGTTTGTGCTTCCTCTGTTTTCTTCTGGGACATCTAACATTGGGTGTGTTTCCCTGTTTCTCTCTGGCGTCTATAAGATTGGGTGTGCTTGCCCTGTTTCTGCTCTGGGACACATCATAAAGAATTTGGGGTGCTTCCCTGTTTTCTCTGAGACAATCATAAAGATTGGGTTGGTTTTCCTGTTTCTCTCGGGGGAATCATTAAGATTGGGGTGGTGTTTCCCATGTATTCTCTCTGGGACAGTCATAAGATTGGGATGTGTTTCCTGTTATTTCTCTCTGGAGACAGATCATTAAGATTGGGTGTGACTTCCCTGTTTCTCTCTGGGACATCATACGATTGGGTGTGCTTCCCTGTTTCTCTCTGGGACATCATAAGATTGGGTGTGCTTCCCTGTTTCTCCATAGAGTATCCATGTTTTCTTCCCCAGCGATTACTCTGGCAGGTGCTGCCTTGGTCATGTACTAGGAATGACAGATATGTGTTGGAATTCCTATGTTAGAACATAGAGAGAAATCAATTCATCATAGTGTTGGAATGTCCAATATTTTTGGAGGAGCTCTTTGTGGAAAGGGATACTTGTCCAGTATGTTCCATGTATGTGCTCCAAGTTGGTGTTTCCGTTGGGGAAACGTAGAACACAGTCCACTAGTTCTAGAGGTGGGACACAGCAGGAGAATGTTTGGTATTTACAATTTTTGTGATTTATCCAGAGCGACTTACAGTAGTGAGTGCAGACATTTTTGTCATGTTTTTGTAGTAATTTGTCCAAATTTGATAGAACAGTGAATTGAAATGCTTATTTAAGTGCTTTTAACTCCTTCACTGAATGGATTTAATACCCTTCGTCAACCTTCAGAATGGCTACTGGATATGAAATGGTAGAAAGGTTTTGAAATGCAGCCTGTTTTATTGCATGGTGTCTAAACACACACAAAATGTAAGATATTGATTCAATGTACAATTATAAAACAACCTGCTACAGTACGATTGGGAGTTTGCTCAACAACACTTACACACACACACATTTTGTTGGGAGTTTGCTCAACAACACTTACACACACACACATTTTGTTGTGAGTTTGCTCAACAACACTTACACACACAAACATTTTGTTGTGAGTTTGCTCAACAACATTTTCACACACACACATTTTTGTTGAGCAAACAAACTCACAATCCTATTGCAACTTGTTGCCGTACATTAAATATATATATATATTTTTTTATTTGGTATTTTTACATTGTATTAGCATGCTTGGCTGCCTTCTCATGAGCCCAGGCACAAGGTGTGTGCAGCTGCTGTTCTCTGTCTCTCGCAGATATAATAATACACCTGCTGAGGTTTGGCCCAGAACTGCTTCCTGTGGTTATTTGTTCAGAGATGTCTTAAACCACATCCTCTGTTTTTTATTTAGAGTACGTGAAGGCCATGTACTCTAACGCATTAAAGGGGTTAATAGTTCAATTATGCAAGCTCATCTTTTCTAACCACTCTGCCCTTTTATCCAATCAGAGACTATGTTATGGTAGACCTACAGAGCTGTCTAACTAACCACTCTGCCCTTTTATCCAATCAGAGACTATGTTATGTCTACAGAGCTGTCTAACTAACCACTCTGCCCTTTTATCCAATCAGAGACTATGTTATGGTAGACCTACAGAGCTGTCTAACTAACCACTGGTCTGTGTTGTTTCCATGTTGGTATTTTTTTATTTAACTAGGCAAGTCAGTTAAGAACAAATTCTTATTTTCAATGACGGCCTAAGAACGGTGGGTTAACTGCCTTGTTCAGGGACAGAACCGCAGATTTTTGCCTTGTCAGCTCGGGGATTCAATCTAGCAACCTTTCGGTTACCAGTCCAATGCTCTAACCACTAGGCTACCTGCCGCCCATGTACAGAGCTGTGTCTAACCACTAATGTCTGTCTTTCCTCCCCCTCTCTCTCAGAGATGTGGTACTGGGTGTTCCTGTGGTGTCTGTTCTCCTCTCTGTTGGTCCACGGGGCGATGGGCCTGCTCATGTTGGTCATGTTGCAGCGCCACAAGAGGGGTCGCCTCATCACCTTGTCCTGGGTCAGTCGGCGGTTGCCTATCTCCCCTGGCTGGAGGGGTCATCACCAGTGAGTCAGGGAAGATGTTGAGTGTGTGTGTGTGTCTGTCTGTCCCAGCTTATGATGCCACCCTCCTGTCGATCTGCGCCCTCTTCCTTCGCGGTCTGTCTCTGCTGTCGGTCGTCTGTCTGTCTGTCTGTCTGTCTGTCTGTCTTGTCGGTCTGTCTGTCTGTCTGTCTGTCTGTCCTGTCTGTCTGTCTCTGTCTGTCGTCTGTCTGTCTGTCGTCTGTCTGTCTGTCTTCCTCTTCCTGTCTATCGACTGCATACTCTTCTCCGTCTGTCTGGCTTTCTATCTAATTGTCCTCTCTACACATGCCCAACATCTACAGCTCAAATATTCATCTTTCTGGCTGAAGAGTGGTACAGAGTACTGCGGTCTGTATGTGTAAATAGACCTTAGTCTATGTATGTGTCCTAAATGGCACCCTATCCCTACCTAGTGCACTACATTGACTGGGCCGTAGGGCTCTGGGTCAAAGCAGTGCGCCTAATACAGATGTTAGATCTTATTTTTGAGCCAGTTTGCCTACAGCAGGAAAATAATCCTGCAGCAACAGAAAATGATTATGTGGATTAAACTTAGATCCACATCTGTAGTGTAATAGGGTGTCATTTGGGGCGCTGTTGTGAGCTACGTGGACTAGACCGGAAGCTACTGATGACAGGCCAGGATGAAACACTCACCACAGAGGCAAGCCAAGCCAAAAATAGAACAGACCACTTATTAATTAATATGGGAAGCTCGCGCGAGAGAGCAAACTATTGACTGTGCATGTGTGTACGCTTTAAACAGCTCAAAAACAAGGCCCCGTGTTGCAGCACACCCCCTCCAAGAGTGATAGAAGGTGAGGGTTATTTAGTGGTCGACCGGCAACAGTCCAGAACATCAAAACCTTTGAGCCATTATAGCTAATCTCTCCCGTGTGTCCCTTGTCTTGACATCGTTGTTTGTTGTTGACTCAAAATAAGATTGGTATCTAAACGTCTTGAGCTAACAACATAATGTATATGTTATTGAACTCAAGACAGTGGACTTTGAGACCCTCTTCATTCTGACCGTTTCCATGGCGATTGTCCTATGACGTATCAGTAGAGAGAGAGCAGAGAGAGAGAGAGAGAGAGAAGAGAGAGAAGAGAGAGAAGAGACGAGAGAGAGAGAGAGAGAGAGAGGAGAAGAGAGGAGAAGAGAGAGAGACGAGAGAGAGAGAGAAAGGCGTCCAAAATGGTACCCTATCCCTACATAGTTACACTACTCTTGACCAGGCCAACATAGGAAGTAGGGCTCTACAGTAGTAGGAAGTAGGGCTCTACAGTAGTAGGAGTAGGGCCTACGATGTAGGAGTAGGTACAGTAGGTGTTAGGGCTCTTACAGTATGTAGGAAGTAGGGCTCTACAGTATGTAGGATAGGTCAAGTGTAGAAGTAGGCTCTACGTATGTAGGAATTAGGGCTCTACAGTATGTAGGAAGTAGGGCTCTACAGTGTAGAATAGGCTCATATAGGAAGTGGCTCTACATTATGTAGGAAGTAGGCTCTACAGTATGTAGGAAGTAGGGCTCTACAGTATGTAGAGTAGTGCTCTACAATGTAGAAGTAGGCTCTACAGTATGTAGGAATTAGGCTCTACAGTATGTAGGAAGTAGGGCTCTACAGTATGTAGGAAGTAGGGCCTCTCACAGTATGTAGGAAGTAGGGCTCTACAGTATGTAGGAAGTAGGGCTCTACAGTATGTAGGAAGTAGCTCACATTATGTGAGGTAGTCACAGTATTAAAGTACGGGCTCTACAGGATTAGGAAGTAGGACTCTACAGTAAATGTAGAATTTAGGCTCTACAGTATGTAGGAAGTAGGGCTCTACAGTATGTAGGAAGTAGGGTGCCACATCCAGAGGTGAGTAAACACAGTATGTGTGCAGACGCTCACTCATGCCCCCACTGACTGCGTGGAGCCACGTATTAATACAGCAGGTAGCCTAGTGGCTAGAGTGTTGGGCCAGTAACCGAAAGGTTGCTTGATCGAAACCCTGAGCTGACAAGGTAAAAATCTGTCGTTCTGCCCTTGAACAAGGCAGTTAACCCACTGTTCCTAGGCAGTGGGTTAACATTGTAAATAAGAATTTGTTCTTAACAGACTTGCTTAGTTAAATAAAGGATAAATAAAAAAAATTATACGGTCAGCTTACAAAGGGCCATCTTTTAATGCTTCTACTAAAACTGTCCATGTGGGAGAGTGTAAAGACACAACATTAGATTCCAGTAGGGAGCTGTAAGGATACGAGGACAGGCTGAGAATAAGGAGTCATTTTTCTCTTTCTGTCATTCATTTTTCTTTGTGCTTGGAATGGAATGCTGGAATGCTGGAATGCTGGAATGCTGGAATGCTGGAATGCTGGAATGCTGGAATGCTGGAATGCTATTGAACAATCTGGGGTGCAGTGGACAAGGCTTGGCAGGCTGGTGTATGTTAGGATATGTGTGTTAATAGTCATATTAATGACAATCTGTATGTGGGTGTGTCTCTTTCCCAGGTGCGGCGGTGGCGGGGGTGTACAGGGTGGCAGGGAAGGACATGGCCCCCCTCCAGGCCCTGGTGTTTGGAGTGGGCCAGACCACCCTCTCTGTCCTCATCTCCTTCTCACGCATACTGGCCACTCTCTGAAGAGACAACCCTTCCACACAGATGGACAGAGACTCACTGACGGATGGATAGATAGATAGACACACAGGAGAGGAGGGAGAGACTGGGCACGTGTGGGAGACCATGGTTCACATCCTACCAGTTACACTCGCCAGCGACAGATAACAACACAGCCAATGGGTGAACTGTGGTGACAGTTAACTTTATGTTGTATTTGGAGGAAAAACAAACACAGTAAATTAGCTGAAGACAGTGGTCTCCCAGCAGTTCCAGACATTGAGGGAGGGATGCCGAAGAGATAGTACCCCTCCCCAGTGGCTGTGTTCTGCCACTGCTGCCCTCACTAGTTCCCCCTCTGTTGCAGTACCGACATGGGACGTCAATGCAGGTCTCAGTTCTCTGTGTCAAAGAAGCACTTCATACGGCTCACCACCAGGTGGCGATGTCCGCAGCCTCCGTCAAGTCAGTGAAACCACATCCTGGACTGAAGGCAATGTCTTGGGTGTTTTCAGAATTGTCCGTTCTATGTGCCAATGYCCTCTGGGACTTAGCTCCAGTGTTGTCAAGAGAGATGCTTTCATGGCCATCTCCACAGACTCTTCTCGAAGGTTTTGTGATGCACTTGTGGTGGGAAAACCACCCACATTTTTTACAGTAAAGAAAAACACGACAACAACCTGTATTTAATTGTACARTTAATAGCCTATGGTCCTTGAAGTGCCAGGGTATGCTGATGAGGGCCATGTCCAGAACAGAGATGGACCTTTTGAAGACCGATCGTCATTCTGACATGCCAGAGAGGATATCAACCGAACCACCTTTCAGTGTTACAAAAACAACAACCACAAAACAACTGGTTCTTCTGCCTGTGGACATCTTTATAACTCCTCCTTCTTGTGAGGTCAACTACTGCAGCAGTGTTTCTGTTGGCAACATACTCCTACATGTTTCCTCTTTTAGGGGAAAGAAAGAAAATGACAAAATGGCTGAAGCCTTTACACTTTCTAAATGTTGGCGATCCTTGTTTACCTAAAAGGTGTCTGAATAGGGAGTGTTGCTCGGGTGTRCGTAGTTCAAGGTTACTATGGAGATAGAACCACTATCTCTGTTTGACCTTTGCCAATTCATGTCTCGACCCGTCCAGGTTGTCCAACATACTCTGAGGCAATAGCAACTCTGGCTATGAAGCTAGGCTGGAGAGGYTCAGAGTTGAGGAATCTTTCACTACCTGGTTCTTACAGAGTTTTCTGGAGGTAAACTAATGTCTTAACTGAAGTTAAGGGATGCAATGTCCTGGTAGTAGCTGTCTGCTTGAGAATAGTTAAGATAGAGAATCTCTTGGAAAGGTTTCTGTCTCTGTGTTGTGGTCCAGGTTTACTGTTAAAGGCACAGTGCAGTCAAAAATGTCATTTTCTCCTGTGTTTTATATATATTTCCACGCTATGAGGTTGGAATAATACTGTGAAATTGTGAGAATGATGATCGTGCCCTTTTCGTGTTAAGAGCTGTTGAAAAGGACGCCTGAATGTTTTCCTGTTTTGGTGGGATGGAGTTTTGGCCTGTCTGGTGACATCACCAGGCGGTAAATTAGCTAATAGACRAATAAGAAAGAGAGTTCCAAAACTGTCTTWCAATAACAGCTAGTTTTCAGTTTTCCCCTCTCTACTTCAGACAGTCCTAGCAAAATTTGAGACCGTTTTGATTGAAATCAAAATTTAATTGTTACCCAGAAATGATTTAATATTGAGATAAAAATGTCTGCATTGGACCTTTTTTAAGGTTTAGAAATTGGAATCCAGCCGCTACTTGGTGGTTAAAGATACAAATGTCTGGACTCCTATAAATCCCACTCCATAGAGAGCCATTTCTATAGAAGGTCAGAGACTCAAGATGTGTCCCAAACCGCACCCTATATAGTGCACTACATTTGACCAGAGCCCTATTACCTATATAGTGCACTACTTTAGACCAGAACCCTATTCCCTATATAGTGCAATACTTTAGACCAGAACCCTATTCCCTATATAGTGCACTACTTTTGACCAGAACCCTATTCCCTATATAGTGCACACTTTTGACCAGAACCCTATTCCCTAATAGTGCACTACTTTAACCAGGCCCTATTCCCTATATAGTGCACTACTTTAGACCAAGAGCCCATTCCCTATATAGTACACTACTTTAACCAGGCCCTATTCCCTATATAGTACACTACTTTAGGACCAGGCCCTTTCCCTATATAGTGCACTACTTTAGACCAGGGCCCTATTCCCTATATAGTGCACTACTTTAGACCAGGCCCTATTCCCTATATAGTGCACTACTTTAGACCAGACCCTATTCCTATAAGTACACTACTTTAGACCAGGCCCTATTCCCTATATAGTGCACTACTTTAGACCAGGGCCCTATTCCCTATATAGTGCACTACTTTAGACCAGGCCCTATTCCCTATATAGTGCACTACTAGACCAGAACCCTATTCCCTATATAGTGCACTACTTCCCCAGAGCCCAATGGGGTCCTGGTCTAAGTATTTCACTATGTAATGAATAGCAGGGTGTTTGTTATTTCCTCCTGGTATTGGAGGGCTGCAAGGTTCACTGTTTTTACCTTTTAGTCAGAGAGCTGATAACATCCCTGCCAGTCACTTTCATTGGTCAGTAAATGACATTAGACCAATAAAGGGATCCTCTGCCACATAATAACCCGAAGTGAATACCGCACCAGACACTCGGTGGAATCTAAGGGCTCTTTTTTTATGCCAAAGGACTTTGTTCTTTTTTTTGTTATTATTGCTGAGAAAGTATGTCTTGTTTTAATATCAGAACCATTATTTTTTGCACAATGGCATGAGCTGAACAACCGGATTTTTAAATCCCCCAAACCCCTTTGCTTCATTTTGGCCAAATATGAATGTCCAGTGTGACCTGATTGAGTGTTTACCAATGAAAGCTATTTCWGTTTTTTTTCAMTAGTTATGTAATTGACACCACTCACCTTCAGTACCAAGTCATTCCACCAGATGGCACCAGTGTGTTGCATTTTATGAGGGACAGGAGCAGCCAGTGTAAATGGGGGAAATGGATTGAGAGAGAGATGATTGTGGATTTTGTATTGAAGAGATGCCTGATGACATTTTTTGTACTTGAATTTTTTATTATATTCTTAAATTAATTCCTGAGGCTTCCAGACGGTCTGGAAACTTCTCTGTTTGACAAATCTAATGTATAACTATCAAATCAAATCAAACTTTATTTGCCAAATCAAACTTTATTTGCCATGCACTGAATACAACAAGTGTAGACTTTACCGTGAAATGCTTACTTACAAGCCCTTTACCAACAGTGCAGTTCAAGAAGAAGAAAATATTTACCAAGTAGGCTAAAATAAAAAGTAATAATTAAAAGTAACACAATAAGAATAACAATAACGAGGCTATATACAGGGGGCACTGGTACCGAGTCAGTGTGCGGGGGTACAGGCTAGTAGAGGTAATCTGCACATGTAGGTGGGGGCGAAGTGACTATACATAGGTAACAAACAAACAGCGAGTAGCAGCAGTGTACAAGAGGGGCGGTGTCAGTGTAAATTGTCCAGTGGCGATTGTTATGAATTGTTCAGCAGTCTAATGGCTTGGGGGTAGAAGCTGTTGAGGAGCCTTTTGGTCCTAGACTTGGCGCTACGGTACCGCTTGCCGTGCGGTAGCAGAGAAAACAGTCTCTTAAATTAATTCCTGAGGCTAGCCTACCTGGTTAAATAAAGGTGAAATTGGAGTTGTCAGACTGGAGTCTGACAATTTTATGGGCTTTTCCTCTGACACCGCCTAGTATATAAGTCCGGGATGGCAGGAAGCTTGGCCCCAGTGATGTACTGGGCRGTTCGCACTACCCTCTGTAGTACCTTACGGTCAGATGCCGTGCAGTTGCCATACCAGGCGGTGATGCACCCAGTCAGGATGCTCTCGATGGTGCAGCTATTTTTCAAAACATTTTTATTTCACCTTTATTTAACCAGGTAGGCTAGTTGAGAACAAGTTCTCATTTACAACTGCGACCTGGCCAAGATAAAGCAAAGCAGTGTGACACAGACAACAACACAGAGTTACACATGTAATAAACAATAAACAAGCCAATATCATAATAAACAAGTCAATGATACAGTAGAAAAAAAAGAAAGTCTATATACAGTGTGTGCAAAAGGCATGAGGAGGTAGGCAATAAATAGGCCATAGTAGCGAAGAATTACAATTTAGCAGATTAACAATGGAGTGGTAAATGAGCAGATGATGATGTGCAAGTAGAGATACTGGTGTGCAAAAGAGCAGAAAAGTAAATAAAAACAGTATGGGGATGAGGTAGGTAGATTGGGTGGGTTATGTACAGATGCAGCGATCGGTTAGCTGCTCAGATAGCTGATGTTTAAAGTTGGTGAGGGAAATAAAAGTCTCCAGCTTCAGCAATTTTTGCAATTCCTTCCAGTCACAGGCAGCAGAGAACTGGAAGGAAAGGCGGCCAAATGAGGTGTTGGCTTTGGGGATGATCAATGAGATATACCTGCTGAGATATATAGAACCCTTTGAGGATCTGGAGGCCCATGCCAAATCTTTTCAGTCTCCTGAGGGGGAAAGGTTTTGTTGTGCTCTCTTCACGACCGTCTTGMTATGTTTGGACCATGATAGTTCATTGGTGATGTGGACACCCTCTTTCCCTTTCCTTTACCATACTAGCTCGCTCACAACTCTGATTAAAGAAAATACTTGGAAATTGTATCCTTAAAACAAACTATAATGAGCTAAAATTCCCCCGATCAACTGAATTTGTAGTGCATTAGTTAGTTATTACACTCGTTAAAATCTTTTCTGGTTCTAGTTCAGGAACCAAATGTGTCTTATTTCAGATGACTCTACCACAGATAGAACAATGAGACAGATATTTCACTGGATGTGTAAATGTGAAGCATCCGCTTGGCGTTTCCACTGGCGGGCAGTGGGACAAGATGGATCGAGATGGATTTCAGCCGACATTCTGCAAATGTTCTCATCGATGAAGCATTTGTTCTGAAAAGAGTGGACTGTTTTGTAGACTTTGCCCTTTGAAAACTTTTATTTGTATTTTTTTAATTGCGTTGTTTAGAATGTGCGAGTTATTGCTCACGCGCACTTCACAGAGTAGGCGTTCCCTAACGGAAATATGCAGATGATGCTAGAACACGCCAATAGGATCTCGCTAGCTCGTGCTTGGGTCTGCCCACCTCATTGCTTGTTCTGCCCACTATGACTCATTTGTTCCCATTGGAAACGACAGGCTGTGGCCTATCTTGGTTTAGTTATAAATAATCTTTGACTCTACCCTGCTGTCAGAGTGATATGATCAATACTGTATGTTTCTGTTTGTAAGTGAAACTGTGTTTGACAGAGTGTCGATGTTGTACTTGATGTATGTCTGTGTGGTGTGGTTGTTGTGTATGTGACTGTTTTAACATGTATTCACTTATTTTCTTTCAATCCCTGAAAAGCGCTTTCTCGAGTCTTGGGCAAAATGTTGTCTGATGGCAGGTCACTGAACAATGTCTAATAATAATGTTGTTTATAACCTTTTGCTGTATTTCATCTACAAGGTGTTCACAACTATTTTTCTGCCACCAAAGCTCCATGCACTATTCTTAATACTGTTAAGAGATGACGTCAAGATTTTGTTTGGCCAGATGAGGACGCGTCATGTATTATTGTGCAGAGTATACGATGCCGGGTTGGGCTCAATTCCATTTTAAATTCTAGTCAATTCAGAAAGTAAACCAAATTCCTATTCTAAGTATTCTCACATAAATCATTAAACAGAATTGGCATTTCAGTGTAATTTGTGCATTGACTGGAATTGAGGAATGGACCCCAGCCCTGATATAGTCTTCACCAGAGGATGTGTAGCATGAGCTCTACTGACATACATTGACATTTACATTTGCACCATGCACACTATTTTGATACCAAAAAATATGTTTTTGTCTATTACAAACACTAACCATATTTTGGAACGTTAAAAGGAAAGGTTCACCCATTTTGAATGTTATATTGTTTTGGTGCATCTCTGAGGGATGTTTTATCGATTCCATGGGTCATTTCTTGTTTTCATGTATATCTGAGTTATTGGCGTTGAACCAGGCAGAAATCCGACCGGTATGACGTAGCACCGTGATGATAAAGTCTCTCTCGCTACACTGGAAGTTAATAGGAATACGACTTTTAGATCGCCAAAACGTCTATCATACATGTCAGATTTCAATACTGGCCGATGTCATAACTCATGAGGATGTCTTCTCTTGAATGAGACATTTTCTGTGATATTCCTACCTTGAGAAATGTGTAATTTAACGGAGGGTCTAGCACATTTGTCCTATTTGTCTGCCTCTTTAGTCCAGGGRGCATTGCATGGTGCCGTTGAGATGTTATGGAAAGGAGATCGGAATCCACTGAATGAAGGAACGTCTAACGCCTCACCCAGCAGACTGGCGACCAATCGCGTTCACTTTGTCTTGCTGCGTCACGCGGTTGCTAAGCTAATCGTCACTCAATCCCTTCTCAAAGTCATTGTATATGTCGAGAAACGTGCCTATTTTCCTCGAAAGTACGTAATGTCACATTTCCAAAGCTATACAATATGGGTTAGGGTTAGGGTTAATTATCTCACATCTCAGAAAAGATTTGTAATGTTGTACTTCTTGCTGACCCAATTCATGGTAATGTTGGGTTTTTGAGCTAGCGCCCAATAGACTCCCATTCACTCCTTGAAGGAGAGTGCTCATTGACCTAGCACGGGCAAGGTTTCCCATATTCTGTTTGACTCCACTTTGTAAGGCACATTGATCTGCAGGTTAAACATGGTGAGATCGTAGACTCCTAAATTGATAGTGCAGTTTGTTGAGGCGATTTTACAGCAAACCAGCTGCTTTACATGCTGGTATTATCTTTGGTAGTATTGTGTGTTGCTACGTTTGCTAGCTACACTCTTAGGAAAAAAGGGTTCCAAACATTTTTGGTTCTAGGTACAACCCTTTTTGGTTCCATGTAGAGCCCTCTGTGGAAAGGGTTCTATATGGAACACAAAAGGGTTCTACTTGGAACCAAAATTGTTCTACCCGGAACCAAGAACAGTTCTTCAAAGGGTTCTCCTATGAGGACAGCCGAAGAACCTATTTAGGTTCTAGATAGAAGAAAAGGTGCTAACAGTGTAGGTACCTAGCTAGCTAGCCAGTCAGCCCATAGAGAGAACATTGCATTGTGGGTTTTGTAGTTGACAGATTTCCACAACGATTTTCCATGTTGCTACCAACGTTATTATAATGCCAAAATGAAAAATGTGTGTTCACAAAAAATATTGTTCTCACATATTAGTGTTATTCAACACTGTAAATTTAAAGGAATTAATGGTTTTGGGTGGATTTTTCCTTTAATGTAATTGCCATGAATGTAAATTTGTTGGCGTTGGATGAGTACATTTTCTGCTCACTGTGATGATGTCATAGACGTGGGCGGGTAATCCTGTGGAAACTGCAATAACCAAAGGGACATTTTGCAGCTGGTGATCCCCACAGTTTTAAATACCCACAACCTCCCTCCGACCGTACGATGCGCTGTCCTATAATCCGTTGTTTGTATTTCTCATGAGCTTATAACCAATGCCAACCCCTCAGTCCAGTTCAGTGTTATACAAATGCCACGTACGCTCCAAGGACAACTCTGTACCCACTCAGCAACTGCATGCGGAATGAAACTGGGATAATGTGTGTGAATGGATTTGGACAATCCATAGACCATGGTGTGTAAAACAAGTGGCACATGTAGATAATGTATAATATGTTTGTTTTTTTTACATTTTGTACCAGCGAACAGCTGATGTTTATATCTTGCCTATTTATGTACAAATGTTCTCCTGTACATACTCAGAATTCTGTTGAAATAAAATGTTTTACAGTAAAAATACTGTTGGTTATTCTTTCGACTTATTCCTAAGTGTATGAAATACACAGTTACTTGTTCATATAGTAGTATGTTCAGCTGAATGATGGTTTTGTTAAGGTGAGAGTGGTAGTATTATTGGGACTATGATGCTGAAGCTTTCTGCCTCCTGGTAATCTACCATTCTTCTTTCTAGAAGCCCATTCTACTATATGACTAGTCTGACCATGTCCTCTCTCCCTCCAGCTCTCACAATATCACCTGTCAACATTTCCTATCCTCGGTCACACTTTGGATAGTCCGGGTTTTCCATCTGTAGATGCTTTATAGATGGTCATACTATCAACAAACTATCTGTTGATAAGCAACTGCTTGCTAAGGTTACYGTTAGGGTTAGAATAAGGATTAAGGGTTAGAATAAGGATTAAGGGTTAGAATAAGGGTTAGGGTTAGGGTTATAATACGGGTCAGGGTTATAATAAGGGTTAAGGTAAGGGGATAGGGTTAGATTAAGGGTTAGGGTAAGGGTTAAGGTTAGAAGAAGAGTTAGGGTTAGAAGAAGAGTTAGGGTAAGGGTTAAGGTTAGAGCTATCCTCATAGTGTTACCCTACCCATTAATCTTTAAGTCTCTTTACCTACCTCCTTTTGTCCCTCCATATCCTACCTCTCTATCCCCCCCTCTCTGCCTCTCTCTTTCTCTCTCTCTGTCTGTCTCCCTCCTCCCCCTTCTTCCTGTCCATATGGACACTGCCCTCAGTCTGCCCATGCTGAAACCCTACCAGGCTGGCACACCCCACACACAGAGCCGTCATAAATCCTCATTGTGTTTCCACATGACTCTGCCATTGTCTCCCATTCATGGCTGGCCTCCTGGCAGTGCCCCCATAAGGTTGCCCAGGGTGACATGCTGGATGTGGAGCCAGGGAGGGATCATCAGAAGAGGGAGTGGCTGGACTCCCGGGCTGGCGCTGCTACTAGACAAGCCACACCCCCTGGTGATACTAGACCAGCCACATCCCCTGGCGCTCATAGACCAGCCACATCCCCTTGGTGTTCCTGCTAGACCAGCCACATCCCCTGGTGCTGCTAGACCAGCCACACCCCCTGGTGCTGCTAGACCAGTCACACTCCCTGGTGCTGCTAGACCAGTCACACCCCCTGGTGCTGCTAGACCAGTCACATCCCCTGGTGCTCGTAGACCAGCCCAACCCCTGCTAGACCAGCCCAACACCTGCTAGACCAGCCACATTCCCTGCTAGACCAGCCACATCCCCTGCTAGACCAGCCACATCCCCTGGTGCTCCTGCTAGACCAGCCCAACCCCTTGGTGCTCCTGCTAGACCAGCCCAACCCCTTGGTGCTCCTACTAGACCAGCCCAACCCCTTGGTGCTCCTACTAGACCAGCCCAACCCCTTGGTGCTCCTGCTAGACGCAGCCACATCCCCTGGTACTGCTAGACAGCCTAACCCTTGGTGCTCCTGCTAGACCAGCCTAACCCCTGCTAGACCAGCCCAACCCCTTGGTGCTCCTGCTAGACCAGCCACCCCGTTAGACCAGCCCAACCCCTTGGTGGCTCCTGCTAGACAGCCAACCTCTGGTGCTCCTGCTAGACCAGCCCCACTCCTTGGTGCTCCTGCTAGACCAGCCAACCTGCTAGACCAGCCCAACCCCTTGGTGCTCCTGCTAGACCAGCCCCACTCCTTGGTGCTCCTGCTAGACCAGCCCAACCCCTTGGTGCTCCTGCTAGACCAGCCAACCCCTTGGTGGCTCCTGCTAGACAGCCACATGCCCCTGGTACTGCTAGACCAGCAAGCCCCCTCCCCAAACCCCCCCCCTTGGTGCTCCTGCTAGACCAGCCCAACCCTTGGTGCTCCTCTAGACCAGCCCACTACTTGGTGCTCCTGCTAGACCAGCCCAACCCCTGCTAGACAGCCTCACCCCCGGCCTCGCAGAGCCAGCCCCCCAACCCACCCTTGGTGCTCCTGCTAGACCAGCCCCACCCTTTGGTGCTCCTGCTAGACCAGCCCAGCCCTTGGTGCTCTGCTAGACCAGCCCAACCCCTTGGTCTCGCTAGAGCCAGGCCCAACCCTTTGGTGCTCCTGCTAGACCAGCCCAACCCCTTTGGTGCTCCTGCAGAACCAGCCCAACCCTTGGTGCTCTGCCTAGACCAGCCCAACCCCTTGGTGCTCCTGCTAGACCAGCCCAACCCCTTTGGTGCTCCTGCTAGACCAGCCCAACCCCTTGGTGCTCCTGCAAGACCAGCCCAACCCCTTGGTGCTCCTGCTAGACCAGCCAACCCCTTGGTGCTCCTGCTAGACCAGCCCACCCCTTGGTGCTCCTGCAAGACCAGCCCAACCCCTTGGTGCTCCTGCTAGACCAGCCCAACCCCTTGGTGCTCCTGCTAGACCAGCCCAACCCCTTGGTGCTCCTGTACCCCAATTCTAGGTGGGGCAGAAGACCACTGGGGATGGATCCTGGAGCCTTCCAACTGGCAGAAATGCTTTTCAGAGTGAGGCAATAGACAAAGTCTATTAGATGCAGAGGTCTATGGCACTGCGGCTCAGTACTAGAGGTGTCACTACAGACACCATGGTTCGAATCCAGGCTGTATCACAACCGGCCATGATTGGGAGTCCAATAGGGCGGCGCTCAATTGCCCCAGCGTCGTCCGGGTTTGGCCGGTGTAGTCTGTCATTGTAAATAAGAATTTGTTCTTAACTGACTTGCCTAGTTAAATAAATAAAGGTTAAATTGAACAATTTAAATTTAAAAGTAGTTCAACACTTACGTGCTCTGAATACAGTTGAAGAGCCATTTTTAACCGAGCTGCTGAAAGACATGGTGTGTCCACCCTTGGGTTTGAGGAAGTTTGCTGTTTTGGCTAATATGGTACAGCCCTTCAATGTTCAAGAAGAACCCTCTGTAAGTGATGGATCATCAGTCAGTGAATGGAGCAGAACAATCGCAAAGTTCCTTATCCGATCCTAGTCTCCATGTCGGGAACAAAAGACCATTTAGAACCTCAGACAATTCGTCTTTCCATTGATATTTGTGTAATGTGTCTCGTCGGTTTCAAAGTAACTTGACTTGAACCCAAAAGCTCAAGGCCTAGTCTCCTATTACCGTATGTTCTAGTCACCACTGTGCTGTACTACAGTAAGTACTTTATGTCCAGGGGTCATTGTCATCTTTGTTGCCTAAAGTAGGTTGACTGAGGCGTGGGAGCGACAATGCGACAATTGAATCAGTTGCTTGTGGAATGAAAAAGGCGAAGGTCTCAAGTCTTTATCACCGTATTTTTGTGAGTGTTTTTGTTATTCTACTCCATACACTTCTGGCTAGGTTTGGGGTTTCCAGTAAACTCCGTACAAGGGACTGTTTTATAACCTGTCTGAGTGGCTGAGAGGAGCTGATAAGAGGTCAGTGGCCCAGTATGAAGCTTTGTCCCAAACCGCTCCCTATATATCCCTATTTAATGCACTACTTTTGGCCTGGGATCTGATTAAAAGTAGTGCACTAATATAGGGAGTAGGGTGCCATTTGGGATGTAGTCTGAGCACGGATACAGGGAAGGAAATGTTTCATAAGAGCAGAACAGAGCAGAGCGGCGCTGAGCGTATATGATCCATGGAATGTGTGTGTGTGTGTGTGTGTGTGTGTGTGTGTGTGTGTGTGTGTGTGTGTGTGTGTGTGTGTGTGTGTGTGTGTGTGTGTGTGTGTGTGTGTGTGTGTGTGTGTGTGTGTGTGTGTGTGTGTGTGTGTGTGTGTGTGTGTGTGTGTGTGTGTGTGGTCTCTTATACACATCTAGATGTGTATAAGAGACAGGTATGTGTGTGTGTGTGGCTGTGTGTGAGGCTGTGTGTGTGGCTTTGTGTGAGGCTGTGTGTGTGTGTCAACTTGGTGCCACCCCGTACATCACCTGTCAGTCTGTATTTGATATCCCAAACAGGAAGTCTGTTATGTTGCTTTCCTGTTTTCTGTCTTCCATAGCTTGTTCTGGAATTCGACATGTCACACCAGGGGGGTGGGTTCCAAATGGCACCCTATTCCTTATAGTGACTTATGGGCTCTGGTCAAAAGTAGCGCACTATATAGGGAATAAGTTGCCATTTGGGAAGAAGGCCAGTTGTCTTTTACGTGGCCCTTGGTACAATCTGTGCCCTTATTTTCCAGGAATGTATTTATCCTTTAACCTGGAAGTGCTCTGGTCATGGCAGGAAGCCACCTCTCTGTGATCTAGTTCAAACACATCCCTTTTCTACTGACAGAGGTTTATTATTCTAAGGACTGGTATCTAGCTGTGAGGGACAGTTTCCACTTAAATACTGACACAGAGATTAATGAACTAGTGAACCACCAGGACAAATATGAAAACACTAACAGGTAGAAAGGGTGATTAGCAAGTCATGTCTTATTTCAAAGAAGAATAGATTTATTCTGCTGGTATGTTTCAGTTTATTCAGGACATACTGTACACGATTCAGCATCTCCACTTGTGGCTCTTTTGAATATAGGCTACTACTTTATCTGAGACATTAGCTGTCTAGACTACGTTTTAAGTGTTGTAAATCATCCTATCACCATGGTGACTAAATTAGTCATATCACTGCACTAATCCAAACAGTTTGTTCTATATTGATTCATCATAGGATTTATTATGGCTCCGTAGAGTAGATCAGTCTGCTTCATTAAGTCTTGTGCCTTTTGTCTTATTGCTTCCTCCTCAGGAAATACTCCTGAGTTGAGGACGAGACAAGGGGATGCACGCTTGCCTTGAGAAGAAAAAAAAGACTCGTTCCACAATGGCTGGATCCTGACCAAGTCGTTTGACCTGGATCATCATCTCAAATGATTGACCTTGTCTCCCCTGGATCATCATCTTTAAGAGCTGCAGACAGACAACTCAGGGTCTGTCTCCTGGACTGACCAGAGGTTCAGTCTTGACAGCAGCGTCTACAGTCTGGGCTGGCCGTAGTCTCTCCAGACAGACAGGTTGCCTCCCACAATGTACCAATGTTCCAATGCTGTTGATCTAGGGCTGGGATTTCTGAGGCTAGGTCTGGGATTTCTGAATCTAGGGCTGGGATTTCTGAGGCTAGGTTTGGGATTTCTGAGGCTAGGTTTGGGATTTCTGAATCTAGGTTTGGGATTTCTGAGGCTAGGTCTGAGATTTCTGAATCTAGGTCTGAGATTTCTGAATCTAGGTTTGGGATTTCTGAGGCTAGGTTTGGGATTTCTGAATCTAGGTTTGAGATTTCTGAAACTAGGTTTGAGATTTCTGAAACTAGGTCTGGGATTTCTGAGGCTAGGTCGAGGATTTCTGAAACTAGGTCTGGCTTAGTCACGGTCACTGAGGGTGGAAAATCATTCTATTTCTATGGCTTAGTCGTGTGGATGGAGAGAACCCTCTGTTTACTGTACTGTCCTCTGGCCCACAGCCTGGGTGAGACTAGGGCTGTATCCCATATGGAACCCTTTCCCCTATACAGTGTACTAATATGGYCCTTGGTCAAAAGTAGTGCACTTAGGGTTGCAAAGGGAAGGTATATTACTGGAAACTTTAGAGGTTGACCAGTAAAGTATGTCATACCAGACATACTGTATAGTGGCCCTTTTGAATACTTCAGTTGATCAGTTTGTCTGTTATCATCTCTGTCCCTCTGTGTGGCCGTATCACATGTAAAATATATACGGTCATTATAATAGATCATCAAACATTATCCTAAATATAAACCATCAACGTAGTGAATAACATTGGTGTTTAATATGAAGGTTTRAGCATGAAATATCCTTTATTTWGTTTTTACAAACTTTTATTTATTTTACTATATCAATGTGAATTTGCTGTCAATGTTTTGGCGTTAAAAGTCATTTGTTGGAAGAGTTGCAGAGTTAATTGAAAATAATGCCATTGTTGATTAGATTAGATTAATTATGCTATTTACTCTTGATCCATATGGTCTGTCTCCTAGAAACTCGTGGACAATATGGACACAGATATTATAAAGTAATACTATATATGAATATATATTTTTAAAGTTAGTAAAGTATAAATTACCAAAGTTACGATAGATTGCCATAGACTTTKTGTTAATTACAAAAATGACTGAAGATTCAGGTAACTTTGGTAAATTACCCATAGCTTTGCAACCCTAAGTGCACTACATAGGGAATAGGGTGCCTATATAGTACACTACATAGGGAATAGGGTGCCATTTGGGACGCAACTCTAGTTCTGGCTGACTGGCTCCGGGCCCACTGCACCGCTGACGGCACAATACACTCTGGGACTGATTTACGGTCTTCTCTCCTCTCATTATATAAATAGACAGTATGAAAAATGACCTACCTCTTCAGCTCCCCATTGTTTAGGGCTTCTTCTCCGACTCCCCCGACTCTATCTCTGAAAGATACGGCCCTGCTGGGTCATCCTCTGGGGAGGGGCGTATGTGTGTGTGTGTGTGTGTGTGGGGGGGGGGGGTCCTCCCGTTGTTGTACATGTCCAGTGCCTGAGAGGGGATCATTGTCTGGGCCAGTGGCTGTCATGTGTGGGGACAGTGCGGCAGGCGTCGACCCACACAACTGGCTTCTGGTTCTGGTACAGGCTTCTTAGATGTTGAAACGACAATGAGCCACACAAGGCTCTGGGTGAGGGGGTTCTTGGTGAGCGGTTCTGGGTGGGGGGATCTGGGTGAGGTGGATCTGGGTGTGCGGTTCTGGGTGAGGTGGATCTGGTTGAGGGGCTTTGGGTGAGGTGGATCTGGGTGAGGGGGTTCTGGGTGAGGTGGATCTGGTTGAGGGGCTTTGGGTGAGGTGGATCTGGGTGAGGTGGATCTGGGTGAGGTGGTATTCTGGACGTGGAGCGGTTCTGGGTGAGGGGCTTTGGGGTGAGGTGGATCTGGGTGAGGTGGATCTGGGTGAGCTGGATCTGGGTGAGGTGGATCTGGGTGAGGTGGATCTGGGTGAGGGGGACTGATTGGCAGGCAGGTGTTACTCAATACTTCAGGTTCTGATTGGCAGGCAGGTGTTAGGATTCAGTCTTCATTATCTAACTGAAACATTCAAAGTGGATAGTATATGATTTAAATTAAGATTGCATTTTGACACTTTATAAAAAACCTGTCAGATTTACGTCATACACATAGGTTATACCAGAGGAGAGAAGTCAAAACGACACTATTATGAACCTGGCTATTATTAACTGCAGCTCAAATGTTTATTCAGTTAACTTCCACCAGGGGCCAGCAGTGTAAGAGTCATTCTCTGTATGTCATCGACTCAGCTCGAGGCAAGCTGTATTTTCCAGTAGGGCTGCATACATAGTGTATGATTCATCTTTACAACCTATCAGTCTTTCTCTCAATCAATAGTCAATGAAGGCAGTTTATGATCCACTGTTAACAAGGCATTAACACTAGCTATATTCTGGTGGGCAGTCGTGAAGGATGATTGCCACCACAGAGCAGGAGACTCACGCCACGCGTGATCCAATGGAAGATGGATTGTGTGCGTTCAAAGTGGCACCCTGTCCTCTATAAAGTGCACTTTGTTTTGACCTAAGGTCCATAGGGCTCTGGTCAAAAGTAGTGCACTATACAGTGAAAGTGGGTGTAATTTCCGATTCAGACACAGCCAGTGAAGGGGAGAGTGTCTGACTGGACACAGGTTAGTTAAATAATGAGCAGCAAGAGCAGTGAGGCGTAAAGTGTAGCCAGTTTAATTTATTTAGTATGCATGACATAGCTTTTGTTTCACACAATCAATGTTTTATTTCCATTTATTTAACCGTTACTCAGGCAAGCCTCATTGAGATAGTGATGTCATTTGGAAGGGAGACCGGTGTACCACCATCAAAGAGACATATGTCTTAGTGTAATTGGACTGGACAGAGCTGTAAAAGTGAGACGGCATCAAGCTGGGTGTTAGACAACGAAAAGTCTCCTGGGTTGTTCCCAATGAAATAACAGGATTTCTCCATTCACGTTCACTGTTCCTGAACTCTTGTTGTGCTTTGTCTTTCCACAGATGAAAAATCCTGTCGTTTCTGGACCCAAACTACTCGTGTTGTTTACATGCTTCATGKTCATCAATATTGGATGCCATGATAAAAAGTCCTTAAAAGAATCAGTGTTTTATTCAGTCTACTCTACACTATCCTACTAGGACTGCTATGCAATGCTGTCGCAGAATAGTAAAATACCTCCGGCATGGTTTGGGGGCACGATGGCATTCCACAAGGTACAGTCCCAGGGCCCTTTGAGTTTAACTTATGACAATAGAGAGCCATATCAGGTCTCCACAGACCTGGCAGTCTGAGGCCTGCTTTCCTGCCCCAAGCGCCCCAACCCGGGGCCTGACATTTTGAATGAGCCCTGGGTCTTCGCTAACAAACCCGCCGCTGTGATGCCTCAGCTGATTTGAAGCCATGGTTGCCATCGGTATCCTGTTGCTATCAAAACCAACAGGGGAGACTATTTTAAACCCAGTTTACGTACCAAACGACACCCTATTCCCTATTTAGTGCACAACTTTTGATGGGCCCTTGTCAAAAGCAGTGCACTAAATAGGGAATAGGGTGCTATATGGAGCACAGCCCCAGGCATTCCTATCAGTCCCCTCAGCTCAGACTCTGACCTTTCAGCCAGCACTTGTCCACAGGCAAATGCCGATCAGCTAAGACTCTTGACTTTCAGCCAGAACTTGTCCAAGGCAGAATGCCGATCCAGCATTGTTATAACTAGGGTTGGACATGCGTGTGTGTGTGATTGTGTGTTGTGTGTGTGTGTGTGTGTGTGTGTGTGTTGTGTGGTGTGTGTGTGTGTGTGTGTGTGTGTGTGTGTGTGTGTGTGTGTGATGTGTGGTGGTGTGGTGTGTGTGTGTGTGTGTGTGTTGTGTGTGTGTGCTGTGTGTATGCGGGAATGTGTTGGCAGGTGTGAGCATGGTTTGTACTGTACAGTATAGAACAACTAAGAACAGAAGGATGAGTCACACACACATCATGTACCCACACACGCAAACACATGCATACGCACACACACACACACACACACACACACACACACACACACACCACACACACACACACACACACACACACACACACACACACACACACACAACACACACACACCACACACACACAACACACAACCCACAACACCAACAACACACACACACACACATACGATTGACACGCGGCCTTCATCATAAGCTTGAAGCGTGGGAGTGGAAATGCGAGCCTATATTAAATTCATCAATGTGAGACTCTAGCAGCAGCTCACCATGAGAAAGACAGCCCCCCCCTTAATCACACACCCACCACAAACACACACACAGTCACGCATGAAAAGACAGCCCCCCCTTTAACACACACACCCCCACAACAACAACAACACAGATCACCATGAGAAAGAACAGCCCCCCTTTAACACACCACCACCCACACACACACACAGATCACATGAGAAAGAACAGCCCCCCCCCTTTCAACACACACCACCCACAACACACACACAGATCATCTGAGAAGACAGCCCCCCCCTCCTTTAACACACACACCACCCACAAACACACACACAGATTCACATGAGAAGAGACAGCCCCCCCCCCTTTAACACATACAGATCTTCCAATTGGATATTTCCTTGTCAGTTCAGTAAGAGTTTCCATCTTCAGTCAAAAGACTGAAGATAAAAACATGTTGAGGCTCCTGAATACCATGGTTTTGATTGGTGCTATGAGATTTGGTCCCCCCCCAAAAAAAGTGATTTCTTTAAAATGGCCTTGTGTTCAGGAACAAACAGTATGCATTCACTTGTGCAATACATAGAGGTAGTGTGGATGTTTTTATAATGACATAGAAGGACAGAGGGAGAATCTCACATCTTCTCCAAATAACCCGTAGAGGGTACTGTTCTCTACGAGAGGTGCCGGCAGATGACACTAACGTTGACCAGCTTTCTAAAAGAACAGGGAAACACTGCTTATTATTGCCTGTGGTGGTTTTTTATTTCTTGTTATCTCTTGACACCCAAAATGAAAATGTTAGGCTCTGGTTCAACAGTTCCATTACACAAGTCATTGTTTGTGTATCTGTGTTATCTTGGCTATTTGTGTATCTGGCTATCATAGTAAAATAGAAACACACAATCCAAATCAAGTTGTGGGTGACGAATGGAGAACAACAGGAACATTTCATGGTGCTTGAGGAAGGATTGGAGCCCTCACATGACGTATTAAACAGATAAAAACTCTGTCCAAAGCAGCAGTAAAAACATCTGTCCAAAGCGCAGATAAAAACATGTACTCCAAGTGTAAGGATTTACGGCCTTGAGTCCTGTTGCCCCGACCAAAGCGAGTGCTGGTAAGGGATAACAGTAAATTTAGACATGTGTGGCTGAGGTAATAGTACATTCTGCGGTGCTTAGGGATCAACTGTTTACATAATATTTCTCAGACATGTGTGCTGTAGAGGGATAACATAGTTTTACATAATATTTCTAGAAGTGTGTGGCTGGCTAGAGGGATAACTAGTTTAGCAATAATATTTCTAAGAACATGTTGTGTCTGGTAGAGGGATAATAGTTTAACATAATATTCTAGCATGTGTGGCTGGTAGAGGGATAACTAGTTTACCATAATATTTCTGACATGTGTGT
>NC_036870.1:31406814-31409265 GCF_002910315.2 Salvelinus sp. IW2-2015
CTGGTAGAGGGATAACTAGTTTACATAATATTTCTAGACATGTGTGGCTGGTAGAGGGATAACTAGTTTACATAATATTTCCACAATGATAGAACACATGTAGTATGTGTGTTTATTAGTGAAAAGCCTCTAAACAAGTTGCCACTATCCCAATATTTCATGTTTTTACCAAAAAATGCATATCCAGCTATTCATATCATGTGGGAGAAGGATGAGTTTCAGTACAATTTGTAGAAATTGCAATAAAGGATGAGGAAATTCAATGGGTTAATAGAAAATAGTTAATACATAAATAGTTAATACATAAATAGTCTATGTGAATGGATAATATTGAAAAAGTGCCCTTCGACCTGAGCACATTCTCACACCTAATGGTTTCACTTTCAGGTGGACTTTCCATATGAGACAATGCATTGGTTTCACTTCCTTATCACAATCAGGTGACAGTCACCTGATGGTAAAGGACTAGGAACTGAATGGAGGAAGACATTTCCCCCCCCCCTCCACCTCTGACACTAACTTTCCTGACCTCTCTTTTCCTTTCTTGATGACTAACTAGTGTTGATTACCCCAGGGCTACAAATGTGGTGTCCTTCACCTAT
The DNA here is from genome assembly GCF_002910315.2 of Salvelinus sp. IW2-2015. NCBI lineage: Eukaryota > Metazoa > Chordata > Actinopteri > Salmoniformes > Salmonidae > Salvelinus > Salvelinus sp. IW2-2015. The sequence continues at coordinate 31,407,417 of NC_036870.1, forward strand.
AGAAATGAAAGAAATAAAGAACCTGATTTGATATGATTAGTTGTTTATATTGGAATTATTCATGATGACAAACCCAAGCACTTGAAACCTGCTTCGAGAACTTGAGGCAAACCTCGTAAAGCGATACGACGCAAGCGCAGTGAGTGGCACAACAAAGGGCATCACCCTCCCACTCTTTCCGGCTCAGGTAGCCAATCACAGAGCCCTGGTGGGTGCTATTACAAGAGAAGAGAAGAGAAGAGAAGAGGGAGAGAGGAGTGATAGAGAGAGAGAGAGAGGAGAGCGAGAGAGAGGAGTGATATTGAGAGAAGAGAGAGGGAGAGAGAGAGAGGAGCGAGAGAGAAGAGATAGAGAGAGAGAGAGGAGTGATAAAGAGGAGAACGAAAGAGAGGAGTGATATTGGAGAGAAGAGAAGAGAGGAGGGAGAGAGGAGAGAGGAGAGAGAAGAGAGGAGATAGAGGAGGAGAGAGGAGTTGTTAGAGAGGAGAGATGAGAGAGGGGAGGAGAGAGGAGAGTAGAGAAGATGAGATGAGAGAGAGGAGTGATAGAGAGAGAGGAGAGATAGAGAGAGAGAGAAGAGATAGAGAGAGGAGAGAGAGAGAGGGCTCAATCAGTGATCAATAGAGTTGAGTGAGTGGCATCTAGTGGAGCGGAGGCGTCAGAATGAAACACATTGACAGCCATGTCTTTTCCTCTCTGCAGGCAGACCAGGTACAGTAGACCAAGTCCCAAATGGCATCCTATTCCTTATACAGTGTACACTTTTGACCAGAGCCCTATGAGATTCCCTATGGGCCACAATCAAAAGTAGTGTACTAATATAGGGAATATTTGGTACCATTTGGGACGCAGACAAGGCATGTGCTGCTCCCCAGGAGCCCAGGAGCCCAGCAACAGAAGACCAGTTAGTGAAGCCACAGGCTGCATGAGGATGATAATTAAGTGCTGTAAATCAGCTGATGTATGATCCACCAGGGGACCTGCATCCAGCAAGGGCGGGTGGTTAAAACTCTGCGTAAGGCTTTTCCTTCCAGTGATGGGTCAAAAAAGGAGTGGCTGTATATAGCCAGAGTTTTTGATGACATGGATTTTCCTTCTGTTTTTTCCAGAGATGTTTTTCCACCACAACACCCAGCTAGCACATTTGGTTCCTTGGAAGTTGTAGGAACGTACGTTTTTGGTTTCCCATTGGTTCTGGGAATGAAGCCATAAGTTTCCTGACTGGTAATCAACTGAACATTTCGCCTGTTCATGYAACGTTCATTTTTAGGTTGCAGGGAGATTCTGAGAACATTTGACTATAGTTCCCTGAAAGTTTTCCTGGGAGATTTTATTAACGTTCTGAACCCGGAAATTATAGGTAATTTAAAAAAAATGATAATTTATAACTTCCTTAAAAATGTCACTGAAGTTTTCAATAAGACTGTTTARAACACTGCTAGCTTAGTTTGGGTTAGCTATTTTAAACTCTAAGRACAGATAGAACACATGCAAATTCATTTCCTTAGGCATTAATCATACAAACACTTTCCTAAATAAACATATTTTCCTGAGTCTAAATTAAAAGCGATGGAAAAACAAGAGGCTTTTGCTTTCTTCAGCTCTCCTCCTCAGACTGCTGTATTAACTTGTCTCATGGTGTCTATCTGGGTAGGCCTTCTAGCCTTCTTCAACTACAACATTCCTCAGGGACTTGCCTTAACAACAACCGAAGCAGCTTTTCCCCCAAAGTAATGTTGCTGGAAATGATGTGTCCCGAAACACACCAAGCATCCAGGATTCCAGTCTCCCCTCTCTTCCCCCCTGGGTGAGGTTCCTTCTTTCCCCCCTGGGTGAGGTTCCCTCTCTC